>NW_010141916.1:0-40116 GCF_000699245.1 Pterocles gutturalis
GTGGGAAAATATCCCTAATTTCTCCAGCCAAAACAAGCCTGACCTCATGCCCGGCGACAGCCTGTGGCCGTCAGCGAGTCAGCAGCAGTATGAAATAAGAAACGAGCTCTACAACCCCGAAGAGCCGACACCTGACACAAAGTTCAGCGTGGCAGCCCCCCCTGCCTTCGGCCGCCTCAACCACAGCAAGCAGAGCTTCGGCAGCCCGCGCATGAGGCAGAAGGAGGAGCGGAGGGCTGGCGCCCCACCCGCTCCCTGCCTCCGCACCAGCTGGGCGACCTCCGCGGCACGGCCCCCCTCCACTTCCCCCACGTCTGCGCCCTGTGCGACAAGAAGATTTTCGATCTGAAGGTGAGTGGTTTTCAGATGCCGCCGGGGCACGGTTCAGACCCTTGAACAGGCTGCCTGGTGACTGATCTGGCCGCCAGCTCCTTCCACCCCCTGGCATCCATCGCCGTCGCAGAGGTGCCCTGAGAGAAGCAGAAACAAAGGGCCATAGTTTCGCTGAGGGTGTTGTACATCTGTTTCATGGCAATTGCTGGGGATTCAAGATCTGGTTTGGTTTCACAGCTTGCTGTGAAAGGCAGTGAGATTACGGCACTGGCGTGAGAAACGTGAGGTCCAGGCTGGGGTCACAGCTCATCTCATGGGCCCAAAGCGAGGGGAGGAGGAGCTTGAAGCCAGTCCCCCGCTTCTCAAGTGCACATCTGCAGTTTCATCTGCCTCTCCTGTTCTCTTTGTGTTTCTGATCCCAAAGCCTTCCCCCTAACAGCCTTGTGGAAGCAGCTTGCTTAAACAAAATAGCACGTTTTGTTTAAATGGTTTTAATAATTCCTCTGTTGGGATCTCTTCCTCCTTCTAGTAGCTCTAAGGAAAATTTAGTATTTGGGGTCCCCAGTGACTTTGGCCTGGAAGCAAGAAGCTGCTCATCGTGTGTAGTGCAGACCACACACCCACTTCTCTGCTCATACTGCCAAGGGAGCTCCAAATTCACCTCACCCTCAAGACTCAGCTTCCCAGTTGCTCAGACAGCCTGTGTGCTGGATCATGTTATATAGGTCAGGTCTGGAGAAGCTTCTGAGCCCCACAGCTGTACCTGGGCACTGGCTGGTACTGTTCTGGCCTCCTGCTGAGCCTGGCTCAACAAGTCCTCATGGCCTTTTCCATTGGATCGCAGGAGCGGCACCTAGCTGCAGAGGCATCTGTTTTCATGTTGATGGTAGCCTGACAAAAACATGACAACATGTATATAGGAAGAAAGATGGCCAGCAAATGAAATAGTACCTGATGCTTACACACTCTGGGGATTTGAGATATTTTAATATATTTTCATGTTTCCTTTTACTCTTTGAGCAGCTGCTTGCAAAAAGGTTTGCTGTGGTTACTGCAGCTATAGGACTGGTCTAAAAGGAGCCCCTGTCTAGGGCATGCTGAGCATTTATTTTTTTCATTAAACATTTTAAAAGGGTAGGGAAAATGTCATTACGGTGAGTTTCAGTTGATCTGTTTGTTGGTGTTTAATACACTGCCTCATTTACATAATTGAAGTGTAAATAGCTACATGTACTTTGACAAATTTTGCAGATCTATTTAAGTAAGTAAGTGCTGTCCTGGCAGCCTGTATGCTGAGCACCTTTGTTACAAAAATTGCAAGAGTTGAGGGTACTCAGTGCCTTGCAGGATGAGCTCTTCAGCTAGAATAAAGTAACTGAATTAACAGAAATATACTGGATTTAAAAATTAATACAGAGAAGCTCTCCTTTTGTAAAGTAACTGATAATTTAACCTACAAGTAACGAATCACTAAATGCATTGCATGAAGGTGCACTTTGCTCCACAGTTTGATCTTCAGCATCTCAATATTGTTTTTAGAATAAAGTAAACTGAATAGAGAAGCAATCTCTTGTAAATTTGTCTCAGGATTTTTCCTGTGCTCATCATCTCTTTGTTTCAACATAGGACTGGGATCAGCACATTAAGGGAAGTCTTCACATCCAAAAATGTATGGCTTTTTCAGATAAGTAAGTATTATTTTAGAGACACTCTTCCACCTGAATTTCTAACGGAGCATCCCTTACTTCAGCAGCTTTACACTGGGAATTTACTGTCCAATAATTATGCTTTAATATTTATGGCACATTATGCATGCTTCTAAAGTTCTTTTCCTTCTTTTCCAGCACTGGTCTCCGGTGTGTGTTAAGTTCAGCAGATGGAACATTGCATTTATCACCAAATAATGCAGCAGTTTTCAATCCATCTAGTATCGAAGGTGAATTGTTGTATGTGCAATAGTTGAAAACACTTTTTTTAATTGAAAGGGAAGTCAGTCTCTGGGGTAAAGTGGCTATTTTAAATGAAATGTGATACAAGTTTCCAAGGAAAACTTTTTAGAGGTCATGCATAGAAAGGCCGATACTGTGGCTTCCAAAGTATGAATTTATTTTTCTTTCAAACAATAACTTGTTTTCACAGTACAACGAAACAGTGTATGATTTGGTGTAGAGACTATGAAATTAATTATTATGTAAATGGAGCATTGCTTACTGAGCACACTAATGCAATTAATATGAGTCAAGATTTTCATGAAATGTGTGTAATCCATTATTTAGATTATCCACCAAATGTCGGCTCATCTTTTATCACTACGTCAGCAAGATCCTTTGGCCAGCCAGGTCCTACATTTTCTTCTCCTCCATCAGGGGTAAGAGTGAGTACCTAAGCAAATTGATCTCTGTGTTGAGATTCTTGTAAAAGCCACTTCTACTTACTGGAATTAAAACTGTGAGGGCTTTAGACAATAATCTGAATATTCAGTCTGTTATTTCAACTTCTCTGCAGCTCTTTTATGCTTTCAATTTTGGCCAAATCAGAACTTGACTGGAGGGGTTTTGTTTGTTTGGTTTGTTTTGGTTTTTCCAGTGCTTAAAGTTGTTTGCATGTTAGAGAGGTTTGGGGAGTGGGGTAAATTGTTCTGTGTGTATCCTATTGATTTTTTCCCCCCATTTTCTGAGTCTTTTCGACCCAGGAAGGTCAGCTTCCATTTGGAATGAAGATTTGGATTAGTTTTTACTTACTCTGAGTATTGATCCCAGCAAACAGCCTGCTATCTCTCCAGCTATTTATTTGTAGCAATTGCTCTCTGCCTCTCCCATGCTGGGCTCCTTCTGTCAGGTAGCCTCTTCTCTCAGGTGGCAAAGATAGTGGCTGCAGCTTCACTGTTACTCACCTGGGGGTCCCATATCAATTCATTATACTGGACTAAATTTGTGTTTGTTTATTTTAGTGTACTATTTATGTCATCTTCTGCCACTGTTAACCTTTCAGCAAATTTGTTTTGGTGTGCAGCCTTCCACAGTTTAGGTTTATTAGGCCCCCAGCATTCAACACAGGTCCCCAGTTACACTGCTCTAATCCACACTTGAATTCCTAGCCCAATAATCAAAAAATGCCAGAAAAAAGATAAAATTAAAAGTGTTTCTTACACTGACAAAATGGAAAGATTTTAAAAGGAGAAAAAACCACCAAAACACAAAACAAGAAAAAAAGGCAAATAAAAGCAAATTCTATATGTAATGTAAAGTTGTTAGGGTTAAAATGAAGCTCAACATATATCAGAAAGCTATGATTAAAGTTAGAGACATCAAGGACTCATGTTAGGGCATTCATGAAATAGCAGCAGTAATCCAGGGGTTCAAGTTTTCACCTTGTTAGCTTTTGTGTATGTATCCTGATGTGGTCTCAGACACTCTGGAAAGCCAAGCTGAGTTGTGTCCCCTTGCCACTCCAGTCTGCATCAGGCGTTGCTTACAGAAACGTCACCCAGATTTGTTAAATCCAGACAATTTTCTACTGTGGTTTTGCTATGCAAGAGGTTATTTGAAGGGGTTTTATCTTCTGCCTAACACACTGTGTGTGCAGGGGAGCAAAGAGGTGAGCTGCTCATGACGGCTGCCTCCAAGGTCAGAGGTGGAGTAGCAGCGGGTGCAGAGGAATGTTCCTTTTCATCATGTCTGTCAACCTTGCAACAAATGAAATTCCTGCTAATACCAGTATCGTTTCTCCTTAGAATCTGTCACTATTTATCATTTAAGCTGCCTGCAGAAACTCTCCTGAGTGACCTGCAGTACTATGAGAGATAAAACAACAATAACTTTGATTTTCCTGGGCACTGTAAATCCTCTTTTTTCTTCAGAAGCTTGTCAGGTGGACAGGAAGCTATATTAGAGGTGTTACGATTGAGTTTGCCAGTTGTCATTCACCCCGCAACCCAGGTGGCTTATAATATATTACACTTTTGCACGGTAGTATTCACTTTCAACTAAGCTGCTGCCATTTAACTGAGCAGTGTGAGATTATACTTGACCCTCCATGTAATCATAAACAAAGTGTTCAGATTTCTGGAAGAGCTTGCTCTGTGCTATCCATCTGCAAATAACTCTGTCCCTCTTCAAAAGGCAAATGAGTCTTCACTCGGGCACGGAGAGCCATTAGCACTGGAGGGATGAGATTGTCAGTTTCTTATTATCTTTAGAAAAAATTCATGTGAATTTCAAGAAAGGGATTAAAAAACTTGAGAAGCAAGAAACAAAAAAAAGAAAAATAAAAGCTGTAATAAAAAATAACAAAAATGGTTTGGTGAAATAATATGGCAAGTGGTATGAGGTGTATTTCACGGCTATGCATGAAATTATTTTTGTAGTAGTTGTGCAACTGTATTGGTAAACCTCTGTAGAAATAGACTGCAAAGAAAATTAACTTAGAATCTTATTGAAAATTACATTCAACACTTGACACACAACAGCTCCTCTAACTTCCTGACTGTGGATACAGAATGTGTATATTCCTTTTCTGGCTGTGATTTACAGCTCTGTTTAATGAATGGATCCAATTTAACTTCAATCAGCTGACAAGATTATTGCTTGGTACAGCCCATCAACTTCTGGTTTGAGTATATGACCACTTCTTAATCATGATTTACAGCAGATTTATGGCACAGCATTTTAATTTAAGCCATTGCCAGTTGTGGGGAGGTGGTAACGTCTTACAGTCATTTGATTTAATGTACTACTGAGCACATGTCCGAACACAGGCTCTGGAGCCTACATAGGAAACAGCCGTCTTACTAGTCCCGTAGACTCTTTAACACATCATCTGTTAACAGATATAACAAAACAAACAAAAGGTGCTAGGTGACCTGGGATGTTCCTACATTAAGACAGCATTTGCTCTTGGGAAAGTTTCCTTTTCCCCTGCTAGCTGTAGTTGTATTCTTCTGTTGTGCGCTACATGCTGCCTTGCCAAATGCATGCAGCCATCACTTTCTTTTCTATTCAAGTGGAGTTGAGTTGCTTCATCTTTTTTCAGGATCAGGTCTGTGTTATTTTTCTGCTAGAGAAAATATCTTACTTCTGGACTTCGGCACTTCCTTACCTTATGCACCTGGGCAGGCTCTGTAAGATGCAAGCTAAATAGCAGACCACTGTATAATACAGGGTCTTGCTGCAGCAAAAATACACAAATGATTAAGTGACGAAGCCTGGAGGGAAGGTAATGGGATGGAGGTGTAAATAAGATAACATTAGCTCTGTAACTTGTGAACTTGCTGACAAGCCAAACATTTGTGATGGCTCTGGCGAACTTGATCCCACAAGATTGCATGATTTGCATCTTCCCTTGAATGGCACGATTTTAACTGAAGGTAGAGTTACTTCTTCAGTAAAATCCTAACAGCAGACGTCATAAACAGGGAAGTAGTCTGAGAAGACTTAATCCTGTGTAAGCGATGTTTTGCGCATCATTAGCTGAGGTAAATTATGTTCCTCTCTGAGTATACCCTGATGCCTCTTTGCACAAGGAGTGTAGAGCCTGCTTTCCATGTCAGGGAGACAGGCAGCTCTTTGCAAACTGCCCCAAAACTCCAAAATTGACTTCCACCCTTGGGGAGCAATTACTGCATGGGTGGCCTGTGCCAGCCCAGTTTGGAAGCTCTGCCTCTCTGTTTGTCCAGTGGTCACTATGCCCCCAGGACTCAGCATTAGTGCATGGTGCCTTCATGTGCGGGGAAGGCACAGAGCCTCCAGTGGGACAGACAGACACAGAAGGACTGGGGAATACTGCCTGACTTGGCAGAGGAGCTGCAGGGATTTTGCTGGCATACCAGCTGGGTACCAGCCCCACAGGGAACTCATCAAGGGGGGCTGAGACCTCCCCATGGCAAAATTAATTAATCCCTCCACCTCCAAACACTGGGGAGCCTCTGAACTCTCGCTGGTGCTAGGTACAGTACAGTGGCCTGTGCCCGTGGCAGCCCAGCCCTCATGCCAGGGAGCTGGAGCCCTGGAATCCATAAGGTTTGAAGTGGCAAGTTGGCTTTTGCAGCAATATTGTTAATGCTGTTTGAACAAGAGCATCTTCTCTTCTAGAAGTCCTCTGTGGACTTTGTAATGTCCAGGGATGGAGACTGCATTGCAAGCTGCACTGCAGTTAAATGTTTCCCTTCCCATTTCTATTTTTAAACCAGGATGTTAAAAACAAGGTTTTAAAGAAGGATATTTGTCCTTAATAACAGGTATGCAGAACAGAACATTTATTTTTTTGCAGAAACAAAGGTCTTATCTAGTGGAAAGAATATCTAAGATAAAAACATGGTTTTGAGTTGTTTTTTTCCCCAGTTTCCCCAGAGGAAATCTACATTGGGTCGAGTTGTTCACATCTGCAACCTCCCCGAGGGAAGCTGCACAGAGAATGACGTCATTAACCTGGGCCTCCCATTTGGGAAGGTTACCAACTATATCCTCATGAAATCCACTAATCAGGTACTGTGCATTTGGGTATTGACACCAGTATTGACATCTTTTGGCATAAAGACATATTAACATAAAGACAGAATCTTTGGGGAGAATCTCTTTTTTTTTTTTTTTTTTTTGTAATAGAAACTTAAATATATGAAGCCTGCTCTTAAAGTAAAAAAAAATGGTGTTCACAGAATGAGATGATGGCATAAACATGACCACTGCTTCATAGTTCTTGTTAAAAAACCTCAGAAATCTTAATGAAGTAGTGCTGAAAAACTGTACTTTTAAAAAAAAAAAAAGTTAATAACTTGGCCTTCTTCTCTCAGCCATTTGTTAGAGTTACTTTCAGACTTCCGTTGTTCTGTTTGGGAGGTTTATACTGCTTTCTTACCCATACTCATAGAGCTGAACTGGGCATTGAAGAATGACTTGCACTCTGGTTCAGCTGTCCTACAGCGTTTGCTGAACTGTTGTTACAGCAGAGGCAGGTCCCACAATGGTGTAATGACAGTCACAGGCTGGTGGCAGAGCACCCAGCCATGGCTGCACTGGGTGAACTGGCATACATGCTAAAGGATGGCTGTGCCCTTATAGGCGGCACTGATGCCTCACTCTCTCCCTTTTAATCTGCACCAGATGGTAGTAGAGCTCGTTCTTCAAGGTAGCTTAAGTCTAACTTAAGCAGCTCAAGTTCATCAGTGGCCGCAGGTTGAGAAGATTAGAAAATCTTCTTTCACGTACCTGCAGCAGACAGTACAGATGAATGTAGAATCCACACCAGTGGGCAATGTTTGAGATTGTAATGTTTCAAAATGCAGTCATTACACAGCTGTGAGTATATTCCTTGGCCAGTTAAACTGCAGTCACATCCAATGCAATTTTTGTGTAAATAAAAATGCTAGTTAACGTTGTTCAGGTTTTTTAAACTCTTTTTTTCTTTTTTTTTTTTTTTTTTTTTTGCTTTGTTCTGGCTGTTTATGCTCTGATGTTCTGCTTTTATCTGGATCCTTTGCAATTCTGCAAGACACAGCTGACAATCTCAGGAGCAGTGAATGCTGTAGCGTTGCAGTTCTGCATCCTGTCAGCAGCTGACCATGGTATAGAAGCACCACTGAGGAAGTGAGGGAATGGTGATGTTTTCATATATTGAGAAAGATTAGATTCCAGTAATTTAGTTTTTAACTAAGCTGGCTTCTGTAGTTGCATACCAGCTTCAATAGCTGGGTTAAAACCATTAGTTGCAGTTAAAAGGAGGCTGAGCAGTGGTCTGAGTTACTGTTTCAGCTCCAAGGCTGGAAAGCTACACAGTTCTGTACTACCGAGACATTTTGCAAGAGAAGAATCCAAACTAAAATTATTGTGCTGCCTTTCCTTTCTTATACTTTTTAATTATGTTGTAGATTTTAAAGCTCTCTCCATTTGTGCTAGGCCTTTCTGGAAATGGCTTACAGTGAAGCAGCGCAAGCCATGGTGCAATACTACAAAGAAAAGCCTGCTATGATAAATGATGACAAGTTACTTATTAGGATGTCTAAGAGATACAAGGAATTGCAGCTGAAGGTAAGATTCCTGGTCAGATTTCCTGAGTTTCCATTACATGTCCTGGAGAATACATCTAAAAATCTTTGCTGATTACTGATTTCTAATTAATGCTTTAATATTACGGAGAAAGAAATCAAGAAAGATAAATTAATGAATATATATTAATGATCTTTTATACTTAGTTGCTTGCTCTTGTTCTAAATTTTAACTCTCAGAAGAGATCCCATTTTCTCTGGTCCTCTCATACCATTATTTCAAAAATCCCTTCTGACCTTCCTTCTGAGCGGGCTCCCCACATTGCTTAGTCTAACAAAGGTCTAAAACACAGCCAGGTGTAAGATACAACATGTCAGCAAAAATAAGATGGTCCTATCCTTTTAGTCAGGCATTAAGCATAAAGCAGTGCCTTTCAAAGCTTACATGCTTGAGCGATAATACAGTCTCTATACCAATCAGTGAAGGACTAACCCAAGCAGGACTAAACATCATACTGATTTATTTTTTTTTCTTTCTTGTGAATGACCTAAATTAAAAAGCAATATTTTTTGTTTTTTTACATTGAGAATAGAGCAAAAGTCTTTGGACTTTCTGCAGAGTGTGTGACACTTCTAACACGGACACCTAAGTAACGTCCCAAAATCAGTGCTCTTGTGAACATATTTATGGAAGCTTATGTACTGTCATGTGTAATGCTAAGAGAGTATTTTTTTTCATGGAGACTTGGACTGGAACTGGCAATGCACAGCTAAAAAGCTTCGTATTATATTATCTAACACAGCACAAAGTTATTTTATAAAATAACTCTGTAACATTCCAAGTTAAGAGGTTAAGGGGCCTTTTATGAACCTTGAGGAATAACAATTAACTCAGGTGGTTTGGTTTGACCTTTGGAAAAGTCTCTTTCTCTCCTGTAAGTGTATAATAGTTTAAGGAGACTTAAAGGAGGTGCCAAAAGTCCATAAACCAGGGCAGTCTTTCTTAGTGTGGTACAGTGAGGGGTTCAGATGTAAGGTGGCAGGGGCTGTGCATCTTAACATAGAGGCAGAACAGAAATTACCCAGAAGAGTGTGAGTGTTCACCTAGATTTCAGGAAGATCTTCAGCTTTTCCAATAGCAGTTTTTTAAGTCATGGAAGTATTTTTCTCTGCACAAGCAAAAGCCCTTTCTCTTTGTTAAAAACAAACAAAAGTGTAACATGGAAGAGGGAATATGCATGAGCTATTTACTACTACAAACTGCTCTGACTTCCTGCGTGATTATGTTGCTCAGTTTGCATGCTTCAAGTGTTTGATGAATTGCATGAACACCAGTTTGGAGTAGTGCATCCTTTGTAAATGATCCTGAATCTCAAGTAATCAACACTTCCTGTACACATCTTTCATGCACTTAGCTTTTCTGAAGCTCTTGTGTCTAAACATAGTCTTGTAGAGCTATACTCCAGAATGAGCTAAACTCTGAGATGAAGAGAAGGCAGTTCATTCCTAGGGGTTAGAGATAGGCTGCTATACACATTTAATTAATATATTAGAAAAATTGTCTCATTTGTTTCCTTTTGCATCCAGTTCCTAGAAAATACTCTGTAGTGAATGTGTATCAGGGAAGGACAGGAAAGTTTTGAAAGCCTGTTACAGCAGCCAAGTATGAGGAGACGGTGCCATAACGTAATGGAGCAAGTTTTCCATTTGTATCATTTTACTGCTTTGATCGTGTTATTAAGATACCAGCTGCAGAAAAGACTGTAACCACAACACTGAAACCAAATATTTCTCAGTAGTAGTATAATTAAATGATGCATGGATGCTGTTTCTTGAAGGACAAATCACCTCTATTAGGTCGGAGAGTATTGCAGCACGCTAAACAGTGTCTTTGTCTTATTTAGAAACCAGGTAAGAACGTGGCTGCTATCATCCAGGACATCCATTCGCAGAGGGAGAGGGACCTGCTGCGTGAAGTGGACAGGTAAGGTTTCTCCATAGTTTGGAACTGGGGCCTGGATAAGTCTGTAAACCTCCAGGTAGAAAAAGCATTATCTGTGTGCTTCCTTCTTGTGTCTCTCTCTTTTTCTTTTTTTTCTTAATTTGGGTTTCACTTCAAAACACTGTCAAAATATAAGTGGGTACCATAGCAGGTGCAGGGCCTATATAATGAGATCAGATGGAAACTGCACGTTATAAAAATAAATGAACTCTTTCCTGCTAGAAAATACACCTGGCACGTGAAGATCACCCAATGAACCCATTCCTCTCTCCTCCCCCTTGAGTAAAAAGTATAAAGGCTGAAAGTACTGTGAGACCTGGAGGGAAGGAGCCATTTCAGATTAAGATGTATTTGGGTATTTCTCTGGCTTCTGGACTTTACAGTAAAAATGGATAGGAATCACAGTCCTTAAGCATCTCTTTTAAACAGGTGGCCTTTGTCACAAAATTTTGTCTTAGAGATGCCCCAGATGAGTGAGTATTAAGGGTACAGACATTAGGGTCTTTGTAAAGGTATTAACATATTATAAGCTTTTAATGCTAAATGCCTGTGAGACGCTTTTAAGAATGAATGAATATATTCTTGATAGATCTGTGGGGATTGAGTTAAGCTCTGTGGATATGACACTGCCTTCTCTTCACTGTGTTTGCAGCTGTGCAGGGCATGTCTGTGAAAGGCCTGGGGTCTCAGGTTCGCAGGCACCAGGGCAGTCCCCACGTGTTTCCAGTGTACAAGAGCTTGTTAGGCCACAGCGGGTCAGCCAGTTACAGCTTCCTTTTCTGATGCAGGTATGGCACGGAGAGGCCCCGCTCTCGCAGCCCCATAAGCCGCTCTCTGTCTCCCCGATCCCACACTCCCAGCTTCACTTCCTGCAGTTCACCCCACAGCCCGATGGGGACCGGCAGGAGCGACTGGGGAAATGGGAGAGAGTCGTGGGATCAGTCTCCGTATTCTCGACGGGAAGAGGAAAGAGACAGCAGAGAATGGCGAGAGAATGGGGATGAGAAGAGGGACAGGACTGACACGTGGGTGCATGAAAGGAAACATTATTCCCGACAGCTGGACAAGTTTGATTTGGATGAACGGATTGAAGGAGGCAGAGTGCACAGAGAAAAATATTTAAGGAGTGGTTCCCCTGGCTCTCTTCACCCTTCATCAGGCTACAAGAGCAGGGAAGATGACTATTACCGAAAAACCTCTAAGTCAAAATCCGACAAGTTTCAGAGGCAGCTTCAGGATTTACCTGGGAGATCCAAGCGAAAGGAAGAGGCCAAGTCAAGGGAACGCAGGCATTCTTACAGCGAGGACACTGCCAGGGACGAGGTGGCTGAACAGAAGCACAGCAAAGCATCTGAGGGCCCCAGGCAAAAACAAAGTGATAAGAATAAGGTAAAGAAAGTTGAAAAAGACCAAGAGGAAGATGCTGCTGCTGAAGGCAGTGATGTGAAGGAAACCAAACCTCCTGAGAATGAGGTAAATAGAGATCTCAAACTGTATTTAAGAAGAAGGTAAATGCTGAAGTAATATATTTTCTGAAATACTTCAGTTGTTGTGGGTGTGGTGCTGCTGACACACAATGTTTTGCCATGATAAAATCAGGGAATATAGTCCTAGAAGAGATCTTGTCCATGTCTTTGCCCACATCATGCAGATTTATTACACCATTGCGGTGCTGGGTACATGGACCTTGTCTTTCTGTGTCAAGCACAGAGCCTGTGCGTAACCAGTGAGGGGAAGGGGACAGACAACTGAAAACAAAACCACGTGACAATCTGCTGTTGCATGCAGGTTGGGTGTGCAGGGGCAATCGCCCTGCTGCTCTCTCTTCTAAGTCTGTGCAAAATACCCCATAGCTGCTCTCTGTGCATCCATCACCTCCTTCTGCTGCCTGTGATGTGCATTGCGTTATCTAGGAATTAAGTGGTATTTTACAGGGATGCACAGTATTTATAGGACAGTACAGGGAACTGGTTGTTATACTGATAAAATGGGAAATTAACTTTTAATAAGGAACATTTTCTTTTTGGTCAACTCAACAGAGCAATCAGTTTCTATGAATCATACATCCCCACCATCAGCTGTGGCAGGCATAATCCACACCAGTCTGTTTATTGTGCTAGCAGGAATCTTTTCCCATGGTAGAACCACTGAATCAGCTCACCTCTACAATTATGGGATCTCTGGAGAAATACTGCCAGTCAGTAAAGTGGCAGCATGCGTGGGTTTGACTCTTCACTGGGAAAAACTGGAGAGGGAACAGATCAAGATGCCTCACTTGCTCAGTCCCAGTACAGCCCATGCTCACATCCCCACCCTGTGGGGATCTTGTTACTGGCTTTTGGCCACCTTGCCTCCCCCAGTCCCCCTCTGGTGATATGCTGCCGATATCCGCCCCCAGGGATGCTGGCACAGGAGGCTGCAGAGCTGCTTTGCTGACCTGGGGTACATCTCAAGCTTGTGACTTTGGGCTGCCAGGGCCATCTTTGGTTGGTTTTAGTTGACCTTGTGTTTGTTCTTATGTGGGGGCAAGGCTGGTGGAAATCTCTAGATCTTGTAACTCAGCTAGCCTCTGTAACAGGCGGCAGCACTACCTCATGCCATAGATATGTGTGTCTGTACCACCTTTTGTCATCTTTCTCCTTTGGCTGGTATTTCACTGTGATGGATGGTTCCTTGGGAGGAGATGTCAGAGAGAAATGTCAGACAGCATCCTAAATCACCAGTGTTACACACTCCTCTGCATGTTTTTCAAGTTATGTTAAAGTGGCTTTGTTAAAGGCACACCTCTCTAGGCACTACTGCTAATAATTTATTTTAAAAAGAAGAAATAGATTTGAATGTCTTGAACTCACACTTTTGCTTCGCCGCTCTTTTATCAAGTTCCAGGTAGTACTGTGGTTTTGTTCTTCCAAAAGTATGAACTGTGCAAGCAGTTGCATTCTGGACTGATTCTACATCAATAAACAAAACAGTTGAGGTATTTTGCAGAGTTTTAACACTGCTGCTATCCTTGCCATGTCTGAGCCAACATAACAGATGTGGGTAGAGAACAGAGGAGTGGAGAATAGAAATTTCAACGAATTCACATTCTCCCCCACCTGTCTTCTAGCCAATTCTATGTTATAAATTACATCTCTCTAATTGTGTTTAAATTTCTTTTTCTTAATTCTTATTTATGCAGCTTTTCTAATGGAATCCAATTGTTGGGTCTTTTCCCACAGCCTAGTTGACTTGCATAAACTTTAGAAATAAAGAATGTGACCTTGTGAGTGACTTTGTTTCCCCAAACCCAGAATAGAAACATACTAGAGCACCACTGTGTGTTGCTATACGTGTGTATGTTGTATTTATTTTAGCTTGAAAAAGAGGAGCAAGTTCCAGAGAAGAGCTCACCTTCAGCTAATAAACAAGGAAAAGAATCTGGAGAGATTCTGGAAAACACAAGAAAAGAGAAGGTTGGTGACACATTGTTGGTGCAGCTTCCACAGCAAAATGAGTGAAAACCCAGGTTTGGTAGCACATTCTCCCAACTGAAATATTAAACCCCCACAGAAAGGCATGTAAAGGGATTGTAGAAGGGTGTTGTCTAAATTAACTTGCCTTCTCTTGACCTCTGCTTTAAGGGATAGCTTTTCCTGAAGTCTCCAGAACTCTTTTTTTAGTTGCTCTTTGCCCATGTACATTGCTTCACATGCATAGCCCTTGGCACTGGCAGCTGTAAGTAACGTATGCCTAAGGAACTGTGTAACGTTGTGAACTGTGCCCAAAAATAGGAGATGCGGTCATTTAATAGAGAAGGAGGGGACTAATGATGAAAACTTTTCAGAACATGGGCCTTAAATGGACTGTAGGTAGTAGCCTCTTCTGATTGTTTCTGGTTTTAATTAAATAATGTCTTTACAGCACCCCTACTGCAGCATCACAGTCAGGGACAGCAATGTCCTTGGAATTCCTCCAGCTTCATATCTGTAGGGTCATGGGTTGATGGTCAGATATGGAAGCTATTCATATCTGTTGCTGTAGAAAACTGATCTCCTGGCAAGAACAGTGTCAACTCCCAGAGTTTTCATACTGTTTTAGGATTCTAGGAGGGGAAGTGTGGGAATGGCCAAACAGGAGGAGAATACAGATTATTAATAGATTATGTGCACACGATGAGTCTGGGACTTGAAATCTAAGCTGCAAGTATGTCTTAAAAGTAATATATATATCTTATAGTTCTAATACTTCTGAAGTCCAATATTAGTGTCTGAGTCCTATAAGTCTATAACTGCATGTAAAAGGTATTTAAAATTATAAGCCTTGGAGTATAACTGTAAACCTGGTTTTTCTCAAGGTCTAGGCCAGTCTCTGCCAACACAGTCCCTGGCAGAGGGCTCTTGCTGGTGGAAGGAAATGACTACAGAAGGTAGCCACGTTTTGTCAGCCACTGTAGGAGTTTAAAGCACTTAGTCCAGCAAAATGAAATCCACAATGGCTAGACTGGGGTTCAGTATATTCTCGTTGTGCTGCCTACTGCTGTCCACCCTGGGATGGAGGTGGAGGAAGGGGAGAGGTTCATTTCCCTGGAGATCACATAGCGGAGTCAGTTGCATACTTAAGTATAACAAACTGTGCCTTGTTGTACTGCTTACAGAAAAGTAAGCAGCAGGAAACTAGAGAGACTATCATCCCCAAGACAGTTACAGGGTCTCCACAAAGTGAAATTTATGTGATAATTTAAAAGGGATTGCTTGTCCTTGTGCATAAGGTTTCAAATCACAACAGCAAGTTATTTGAAACTAGAACGCAAGAGGGGGTAGGCATGGCCAGAGTTCTTCCTGGTTACTGATGTTCAAAGCCCACTTTTTAACAATGATGATCTATAATCACTGATCTCTCAAATGTTTTACATCTTTGTGACAGGACCGAGACTGGGACAGTGGAAGTGAGATAGAAGGTGAGACCTGGTATCCCGCTAACATGGAGGAATTAGTGACAGTAGATGAAGTGGGAGAAGATGATTTAATCATGGAGCCTGATATAACTGAGCTTGAAGAAATAGTACCCGTTGATCAAAAAAATAAAGCTGCTTCAGAAATGTGTCCTTGTATGTCAACCATGTTAGAACTGAAAAATGATCACAGCCACTTAACCAGGAGTGAAGACAAATTTGCCCATAAAACTTTAGAAACAAACTTCAGATCAGCAAAGGACAGTGTAGCTTCTAGCGGCTGTCAGGATGATGAGGAGGATGATGATAATGATGATGCTGTAACTGAAGCATCAAGCCTAAATCTAGACCCTGAGCAGAAGCCAGAAGAATTGCAAGAAGACCAATCTGCTAAGGAGTCTGAATCCCAGCAGAAGGCAGGAAAAATTGATAAGAGCTCTGACACTCGTTCAGAGCCTGAAGATCACCATATACCGTCTGTTCATCTGAAAGAAGAGACTCTCCAGCTCCCTGATACATTTATAGATGATTACAAACAGATGGGATCACAAGGAGCTGAGAGCACAGAAGTTATGGAAATGCTTGTTAAAAATGCTAGTGAAGAAACACGACATGGAAGCCAAGAGTGTCCAGAGGCCAAGGGTAACTACTGGGTTTTTTTTCTTTTCAGTCTTGCATGTTTTTGCTGACAGTAGACTAAAATTTATTGCTAACAAGAATAAATGTTGCTAATAGTATCAAGACTTGTCCTTGGAGCGGCTCAGTAAAAGAACCCCAGTGCCTTTCGCCAAGCTAAACCATTAGAGGCTCTTAGCTGAATAGTGTAAAGGAAATATGATAAGCAGCTTGCAAGCTTTCTGAAAGGCATAAGCTACTATAATTGTCATGTCAAGGTTCACATGAGTCTAGCTGAACTCTTTCAGTGCCCTGTGAAATTTATTTTGAATTGTCAATGAAATGAGTGACAGTCTCTGAAGGTCAACAGAAAAGTATCTGTAATGTCTGGCTGGCTCCTGGACAAGGTGGGTATACTTACACACTGTACTGAAGTGTTAGTAAGATGGAAATCATCTGTAGGTTGCTATTTCTCAGTCCCTGTTCATGCAAATATGTGCCTTTTGTCAAGACTTGCCGTGTCATCTCCTGTTATCTATCGCATGCTGCCTTTAATATAACCAATAGGACATGCTGTGAGATAATGCCAATAAATGTAATCATAGCTGCCTATTAATATTTTAGCTGTTGGGAAAAAAGGGATCTTGAGTGTCAAAGTGAGTTCAGTTCCTCATCACACTTTCAAATGAAACTTGAGCAAATGGGCTGTGTATAATGAGAGGAAGTGGAAAACAACATAGACCCTGTTGGCCAGGAATGTTCTTTTTTGTTGCTCCTGGAGTCCGTGTGATGGAGAAGGGTTTGTGGAAGTTGCTGTAAGATTTTTGAGCGCGCAATTTTCCACCAGAAAATGCTGGAACATTTAACATGAATGTCTGATTTTGATCTAAGTTTTTCCTCCAGGACAGATTTGAAACTCGCTCAGTTTTCAATACTTTCTTGTTTGGCCTGAAGACACCTGGCCAGGCTTTGCATATTTGGAGATGTCTTTGCCTTTGCTGCCATGCAAACTCCCTGGGACTGGGGATGGCAAGGATGGCTCCCCTGGGCTGTCCGCTTCACAGGCAGGCAACTGAGGAAAGAGTTGGGTATCCCAAGAGCATAGTTACTTCGGTGTTTTCAGCATCTCAGCTTCCAGTTTACCAGCAGGGAGCCTGGAAGCTCCAGGGGAGCTTGTGATTCCCAGGTTTCTGCCATGAGCTTGATATCTGGGATCTGCAGTGCATGGCTCCAGGCTCTCTGCAAATGCAGCTGCCAGCTCAGAAGCCCAGAAATCAGTGGGACTTAAGTTACCACGAAGGCCCTGTGTGTCTTAAGAACAGCCAACTGACGCTTGCAGGTTTTCCAGGATCTCTGCTGCAGATTTGGAAATCTGGGATGGGCTTAAAGTTAACTTGAAAGCCAAACAGTCAGGATTTTGTATTATTTTCTTCTAAATCATGTAATACACATATTTAAAACAATGAAGAAAAAAATCATTCTCATAGCCAGAAATTGCAGATCTTTGAACTACAGACTTGAAAGGCAGGAAGGGTTTGGTTTGGGTAAAAATACATATTTGTTTTATGAGAAAATATATCCCTTCTCTACATGAAATTTGCAATGGTATAGAAATTTTGTCAGGGTAAGGGAGCTAGTTCTTTGATGTAAGAACTGAAGAATAGGAATCAGACCAGTTTATCTGTAATTCTACTGCTCTGTGATAACAATTTTATTTTTTTTTATAAAAACAATTCACATGTTGGGAAGGGAAGGCCTCTGTTCTCTTCACTGGCTATCTGTCTCAGCAAATTAATTCACTATTTTCCACACCTTGAGTCTCCTGCCTGTGTCCATCAACATTGGTCAGCCATCCCCTTCCTACTGGCCAGGAACCAAAATCTTCAAGTGGCCAAGAGCCATAAGGCAGAAACTGTTCCTTGGAAAGCTGAGGATGGGAGAAGAGTGATCCAGGAGGAAGATGGCAATGGTGCTGCACAAGTCCTACAAGAGGAAGGTTTGCTCTGTCCACGCAGCTCCTGAGGCAGTTTGGAGATTTGCTCTCAGCAGGTCCTGCTGTCCCCGCCTTCTCAGCAGCCCCTGTGTTAGCCCAGCTCCATCACTGGCCTTGCAATACCGTACGGGGTTACGGAGCTGCAGTCAGACCGTGCTTGTGCCAGAGGCATGTCTAATGTTATAGATCTACTTAGAGATAAAAATATGAAAAAAAAACCCACAATGAAAGTGAAATAGAAAAGTGATCTACTGGGAGAACTAGAGGTGACTGCACAGTGCAGTACAGCTGTTGGAGCTGCACTGAGTAGGTTTCTGATTTGAATGGAAAAACATTTTTTCCAGATTTTACTTTATTTATAGATCCACCCAGATAGCGTTCCCAAGGAGTTTACAAATGTCTCTTTAAACTAATAAGCTTTTCATTCAATGCATTCATTGCATTTATTCATTTGTTAAGCAAATTCTAGGTACCTGGAAATGAGATCTCTGGAATATCCGGAGGTGGAGTCGAAAAGAAGGCACTCTCCACCAGCCTGGGAACAAGAGGATGTCTTCACCGAACTCAGCATTCCCCTGGGTAGGTTCGGACGCCCAGGCTGCCCTCGGCCTGCAACACCACCCACTGCAATACCTAGAGTTTACAACAAGATGTCACTTTAAGGCTACTTGCTATGTTTATTTTTCAGAACAGATGTGAGGAGAGCTAAGGAACAGGATATAGGACAGAGGGGTAGCTGTTGAAAGAAAGGGGCTTTTGATTATAGATCATTGCTAATTTCTTTCCAGATGAATGGCAAAAGAGAGCGATTAATGTCACTGATGAGGTGAAATAAATTCCCTAGGACTGTATATGAAATATATATGAAAAATAGTAATTTAAAAGTCTTTGTCATGAAAGTATTGATTATACTTTCACTATAAGCAAAAGTATTGGTTTTAGTGTGTAAACACTGATCATGAGTAAAACAGCTGGAAGAAGTAAGAGCAATCTGTGTGACTTAAGCATGAATTTACTGCTAATAAGTACTATTTCTATTCTAGCCCTTGAGGTTACACAGGGAAGTTTTTAGTCAATATTATGCGCGAGAAGGTACATTTTAAAATATGTATAATATCTAAGAGAGAAGTGAAAGGTGTATTTGCAAGCCACAGGATTTTAACCTGCAGCTCAGTGTTGCAAAATTAGGGAAATCAGGGAAGTGAATCCAGGACCCAGTCTTCATGTCATTTAACTAAACAGCAGCTTTTTTCTTTCAAAACGAGTCTATTATGGAGGGGAAGGGTTTGAACTGACATTTTAATGTAATTCAGAATTTCTCAATAGGTGTGGAATTTGTGGTGCCTAGAACTGGGTTTTACTGCAAGCTCTGTGGACTCTTCTACACAAATGAAGAAACAGCAAAGACAAGTCACTGCAGAAGTACTGTTCACTACAAAAATCTTCAGGTAAAAACACACTTGAAACTTGCTAACAACTAGTACATGGGGTGGACTGTAAGATAGATGATGCTACAAAAATTATTTTTTATTCAGTGGACAGAATTCAAATAAAGTGAAATTTAGATAAGCAGAACATTTCAGTAGTTGCAAATGTTAGCACACTAATTTCTCACTCCCAGATCCTTGAAATCAACTTCTGGATCATAAATAAAATAGGGCCAGGTGATAGTTTTACCTTTTCATCTATATTTGGTCCTTGTCACGAGCACAGCATGCAGCTCAGATCTTTTAATTCTCTGTTCTTGAGAGTACGAGATGTTTCTGTCACTGGGAGTGGGCCCAGCGACAGCCTTTTTTATTTCTTAATTTCAGGAGCATTAAACATACCACTTGTTTAATAATGTTGCCAGACTTATTTTTGCATTCATGTGAATTTCTGCGGCGTGTTTCAGCAAGCAGTACTTTGTGACGCACAGGGTCTCCGAGGCATTTCCTGTGACCTGCTGAAATCACCTCCCTGTGCTACAGAACAGCACGGCAGTTCAGCCAGGCAGAATAATACCACTATTGAATAACTTCTATAAGGATATGCAGAAGCATGTAATTACTTGTATGGTCTCCATAAGAATATACCATAAGCAAATCAACACTTGATAACAGCACACAGAGAGCACAGGTGCTTGCAGTTCAGTCACAAGACTCTATCACTCTTCAGATGCACAGTTGATAGTATCAGTCACGACAGCAAAAGCATTAACTGCCGTGCGCTGGGGACTCCTCAGAGGAGGTAGCCTTGCTTCGCATTCCTCTAGTCCCTGCCTGTGTGCAGGCTGTGTACACTGCAGGAAGACACTTCTGTTAGCAACTGTTGGCATTTGCCTACTCTTAGCAAGACATGAAAGAGCAAGGCTGCTCCTTTCTCCCCTCTGCCCATAGTAAATGCTGGAGCTCTACTTCTCTTCAAGTCATAGCTGACTTTCACTAGCTGTCTAGTAGGCAGTGGCTCTTGTAGTGACACTTGGAGTCAAATCATTTATCTGGGAGAAATTTCTTCTTGACTTTCCTGAAGTTACGTAGCTGTAATCATGCAAAGGCCTTTGGCTTTCAAAGGCTCTGCCTGCAGAGCTGTGATTCTTGCTAGTAATGGATCCTCCAAGTGTAAGCTTGAAAAACAGGTGCCCAGATTGCATGTCTTTTTTGCGTCATACAAGAAAATCCAGAGAGATTCACCAAAAGTTGTACCACTTAGTGCAGGCGGTGTGTCCCATGCGAGTCTGTCCCAAAGAAACTCATGCTAAGACAGAGACTGTAACTCCAGTCTCAGGCCCTGGCAACTGGTCCCATGGGAAGAAGAGGGATTTTTTTCATTTTCTAAGCTTTTTAATTAAAGAAATAGAAAAAAAAGTCCAACTAAAACTGAGTCAGTGTGAAAAAAAAATATTTTTCTCACCATTAAGACATTTCCCATGAGCACTGTGGTAGATATCTAACACTGACTTGAGATAAAAGAACAAAGACCACAAAAGCTGTTAAAATTAAATCTGTCAAATGTGGTAATGAAAACAGACTGTTCTGTCGAGCCGTACCTCTTATCTTACTAAATGGAGGAAATAAATGTCTCATCCAACTCTTGCCCACTCAAGTGGAAACTCAGCACATTTTAAATAATTGTTCTGTACTACTAGAACACTTTTAGTTGCAATAATGCTTATTTATGCACTCTGCAACAAATGTCAGTTTTCTATGATGACGCAATTTAATGAGTGTATTCACGAACATAATAACTATGGACTCTAACTTTTACTGTGTGTGAAGCTACGGGACTGCTGCTGCAGACTCTTTCTGCTGTCTTGCCTACATGACAAATACCATTGTTCAATGACAACAACATTGTCCCAAGTGCTCTCATGGCTAAAAGTATTTTATAGTTTATTTGCTACTTGGCATCTTTCACATGATCTCCTTGGAACCACATCCAAAATATATATTCAGTGTTTGGATTTGAACACAAAACTAAACAGGTTTTTTACCAGTTTTCTTCCAGAAGCCTTGCTTAGGTGATGAGGATTTTGTCTTGAAGTAAAATAGTCAACTTCATCTGAGTAAGGTGCCCCTTGAAGAACAGCAATCTCTGAAAAAATTTCAACTGTTTCTTTGTCAGCCTTGCAGACTTTTTGTAATTTTCCACTCTCTTCAGCTTAAAAAAATTATTTTCCCAGCTGGTATTTTTACAGATTCACTGCATTTTCCATGTCCAAAAAATCCATCATTTGGCCCTCCCTCCCACCACTACCACAAAAAGCTGTCAGATTAATCTGGTGTAAGCTACCTTGGCAACTTGGTACAGCATTTTATCCTGTTTTCCACTGGCTTTATGCAGTATTCATCAAAATCTCTATTTAAATGAAAAGAAGTTTTTTCCTTGACTGTCATTTTGCTATAAATTAATCTGAATGTCTGGTCTGTGAACTTCAAAACTGATGTTTGTGATACTCATGATAGCTGGTATGAGCTCAAGGTGGTGGATAAGCCTCAGTCTTATTTTGATGGGTAATCATTAAAAAACAAAAATACATGGGTTATCTGATCCAATGACAACCATTAGTGATTTATTACAGTTCATGGTGTACCAATCACTTCTCCCAGCCTTTATGGACCCTGTGTCTCTGTATACTAGTGTAACATTTCCTAGAGCTTTCTGCCACATGGGATTTTGTACCCAGGGATCAAGACTGAGAGTTGGGTAATTTCCACAGCCAAATCTCTATATTCAGAGTAACAGAGGTGTAGTTTGTCAGTTTGTCACAAGGTTGCCCATTCATTGCCAACCTGGCAGTCCTAACACACCCTATAATTTTTTATATCCATTAATCATTTCACCTCTTCCCCATGGATGCCAAAGAGTAAACTGTACTCTGGGGGAATCCTGCAAGTAGATAAAATTTTGCAGTGACGTGAGATGGTCTTTTCAAAACAAATCAGAATGAATAATCAGCTAGAAAATATAATAATGTGCAGGTCATTATTCTTGCATGTGGTGTATGTGTAAGTCATTAATAAGAACACTGCTACATTATTATGTGGGAATTTACCATGTGTCTCTCTAGACTAGGGGCTGCTGAAGAAGCTTCTTTCCATCCCTTTCTAGGACTGTGGACCTCAACTAAATACTTTGAGCACCATTTTCAGACCCACACCAGTTCATCGTCCATTTTATGTGCAGCTCTGGCAACTCAGAGCACTGCCAGAAGGCTGAAAGCCTCTCTGGCCCTGTCTGTATTTTTAAATCACATTGAGTACTTAAAACACCGAGAGGCTTTATCTTAGAGAAACACAATAAATGTAAATACTCTAGCCAGACTGCTAAATTGTGTTAATTATTACTGAGTTTGATTACTCTCTTAAAACAAATGTTCTTGTTCAAAAGGTATATCTCTGAACTGAACATGTTGAAAATATAATATATATGCTTTAAATTTTGACTCAGAAACTTCATCTATTTTCTGACACACCAGTCTTACACTAGCATAATTCAGTTGACTCAGTGGAGTTAGTTCCTGCCCTGTAGCATATGGGAGTAGAGAGTTTGCAGGGAGAAAAGGTGAGGTCTAGTTACACAGACTGATGAGAAGTCATGGTCCTCCTGGTTTTGTCACCAGTTCCCCTTGTGGCACAGAGTAAATCACTGAACTTCTGAGGCTCTCTGTGTGTTCAGGTAGTTTGCCTGACACAGCTATATTTCCTGGCTTGAATTTTCACCACAATGGGGCTTGTATGTGCTTCCTTCCCTATTGAGATGCTGGGAGAGTGTAAGAGCTCTGAAAAGGCATAAAGCATCCCATGTTGAATATTTTCAGTTTTGGTAACAATGCTTTGTTTTTGATGTGATTGCAGAAATATCTATCCCAGCTTGCAGAAGAGAGCCTGAAAATGAAGGAAGAAGGCAGCCATCTGCCTCAGGATGACACTGGCATTGTTCCTCACTTTGCGAAGAAAAAACTATGATGCGGATGAACTGGAAGAGCTATAAGGAGTGAATGCTGATACTTTTTTTTTTTTTTTTAATTTCTATGATATAACTGTCAATTTGCACTGTACAGAGGAGGGGAAATAAAGAGCATGTTCCATGCATCTATGCCCAGAGTGCCATTAAAAACCAAAATGCCTGAAACTGTTTCCCACGGTGAAGCAATGCTGGCAGATCTGTAAGAAGTGGAGCAATTCTTTCTCACACTCTGCGTGCTGGGAGTGGTTTCCTAGATTAAATCAGAATTCTCAGGGATTCTTAAAGTTTTAATTCTGATGTGACACATCAGGTCAGGCGGAGTATTTAGAAGCACTCAGCATCCTCCAGTGGACGCTGGAAGGAGAGGAGATGTGACTATAAATAGGCTTTAATGTTGCTTAAAATATCTACAACCATTTCACTCATTGCCCCAGTGAGAAGTAGGATTTGCATAAGACATCTAAAGCCATTGTGCTAAAACTAGTCAGTAGATGGCATAAAATAAACCCCATCAGCATCCATCTCCATGTGTCTTAGAGCTTGGTGAAATGATAAATGTTTGTGTTGTTAAGCACAGACTGTACACTGACTGTGTTGTACAAATGCAGAGGGAGCCACAGTCTGTCTCAGGGACCTTATAGCGTGAATCCAGCACAGTGAGAGCAATTTGAATACACGTGCTGACAGCTAACCTGCTCTGGTTCTCAGCATTTTCCATGGTGTGTTAATCAGGATGTTCTCCAGGTATGATTGTGTTTGAAACTCTTCTTTTTGATAATTCTAAAGGGTGCCAACTTTGAAACTCTCACAAGAGGCTTTTTAAAGTGCCACATGTTTGGACCATGTCTCTTTTAGACATTTTATTCAAGATCCTTGCTTTTGGGGTCTTTTTGTTTTCTTTCAAGCTTGCTTTTCCTCAGCTTGGCAACATTGAATTTTCCTGGTTTTCATGGAAAGATGCCAGACTTTTAATATTGTTTTTGTATTTTGTTTCCCTGAATTTTTTAAGGCAAATACAACAACTGGTGGCTCACAGAGTGCAGCACTGAGAACACAGGATGCACCAGCAGCTCTGGCATTATTATGAGCTATTGTTTCTGCACAGTTGTTGCTTAGGATTTTGTAAAGTCCCTTTGAAATGCACTGTAAAAGTTTCTGGTTCATTTCAATAGGGCTTTGTGTAGTAAAGTGAATACGTATGCAAACCATTGCCAGAATTGATCCCAGAGTTATGCTTTTATAAAATGTCCCATGTAATCTAGACAGATGGGGATTTGCAGGCATATTTCCATTCTTTTCCTAACTCTAATATTCATCACGGTATGTTCTGTAAAAATTGCTGGTGCTGGATGTCCTGTTTAGATGTTGTGCAGAGGAAATAATAGTTTCCCAGAAGATTCTAGCCGCCCCTAAGAATGACATGGATGTCACAAAATATTGCAGAGCGGCTAAATTGCCGAACTGCTTCCACTGAAGTATTCGTTCCATTATTTCTTGTGCCAGCAGTGATGCTTGTTCTCTGAAGTACCCTGTAGCCAGGCAGCATGTCTCAGAGGTTCCTGGTGTTGTTGCCTGAAGCCCTTTTCCCTTTCATGGCCTGTGCTTTCCACTCATTTTTACCAGAGGTGGGTTCAGATTTCATATTTGGAATTCCTGCTTGTCACAAGTTGGGGGATTCTTTGCATCCCAGATTCAGATGTGGCCTATCCAAAACACAAGGAGAAATTAAAAACATTACAACTTAAATCCTCCTCTGTCCAGACTTGAAGTATGTTAAGACTCAGGTCCATCTGTCATTTAAAAGTTTTTTTGTTTGTTTTTTTTTGGTGTTTTTTTTCCCTATGGAACAAAAAAAAATATTTCAAACCAGGTATTTTTCCTTCAAGGGCTGGGTGTTTCTTTGACTCTGTTTTTCACACTGCAGTGAAATTTGAGCACAGGGCTGTTAGGGCAAGACCTTGTATTGCAGGCTGTAAGATTATGAAAACAGCAGTAAAGATTGTGCAATTGTCTTCTAAAGCACAGCTCTCCGGCTGGTCATGTATTATCTGAATATGAAGTTCCCTTCATGCCCTTCAGCACAATCCGAGCACAAGGGAAGGAAATCACTACAAATGCAAGCATCAAATGTTTGAAGGTAACCCTGCTATCAAACTGGGGCTCTCACCAGCCTAATGGGAGCTTGTTAGACCATGTGGTTAGGCTTAATTGGATGTGAGACATAGCTGACTGTATATCAAAGTCATATGCCTCCAGCAACTTTATCCCCAGGTAACCTCAAATGAGAAAAGTATCACTGTCATTATTCTTTATTTGTATTGCAGGGGAAGCTATGGGTCCACTGCCTTTATTATAGGCATGGCACAAATCCACAACAAAGACTTTCCCAGGCCAAAGAGCTTTAAATCAGACTTTCTGAAAACAGACAACAGGTGGATACAGGCAGGCAGGGAAAGCAGTAGGTAACCATGAAATTCTGACTGGCAGCAGCAGAATAATTAAAATGAGTGTTTACCCAGGGGCTTATTTTTGGATTTACGGGAGATGATTCGAACTACTTTCCCCCCCTCTGATTCTGAACCAGGTTCACTCCCATTATTCACAGCTTGCATATTTAACCTCTCTTTTTTTCCTGGCCAGCTGCATTAGACACACAAAATCCCTTCTTGAGAGAGTGGGCCTTGGTCTCCTTCAGTCCCTGATCACTTAAGTTTTGGTCTCCATCCAGGGCTCCAAAAGCTGGAGTCTTGACTAAGGCTCACCAGGAACTGTCCTGGCTTCAGGTACTTTGTGTGGGTCATGGATACAGGCCCTTGCTTGCCACTGAGGAAGGAGGAGGCTCCAGATGGCATCTCTGCCCTAAGTAGTTTCCTCTTCTGGAGGTAGATGACTCAGGTGAGTGATGCAAGTGCAGTGCCCAGCCCTGCAGGTGTGATCAGACCAGACACTTGTAGATGTCGTTTGGACACCCCATCCCTTTGGGCTCTGTCCTGACACAGCAGCAATCTGCAAACCCTGGGTACTGCCAAACAGGGAATTCCCCTTCTGAGAAGGTCCTTTCTCCCCCTTAAACTCACCATTTGAAAGCAGTTAAAAGTAATCCCAACTCCCAAGTAGCTCCTAACGATCCTTATGATCAGTTTTCAGTCTGATGCACTTTGAGAACTCAGAGGTAATCTCCTTCCCTCTCCAACAGGACATCATGCAATGCTGACAGGCACTCAACTCCTCAACTTCTCTCTACTACCTATTCTGCTGGGAAGAAGGCCACTGTAGGCAGCAGCCGCTTACCTTTCTCAGCTTGTGTAAAAATGTGTTGTTTCTTTTGGTTTATTATATTTAAAACATTGACTTTTTTTTAGTTGGCATAATTCATCATCACTATAATCCACGCTGTTTATTAATACATATATATATATAGCACAAAGCAGGCTCAGGTCTAGCCAAAGAAATACTATTATTTAAAAAGGAGCTTCCTTAATATATACAAAGCATTTCAGCACATCTCAACCAAAGATTGCACTTTTTTAATAGGGACTATGTTTCTCATCATTCTGAAATCTGTATTTATCTCAAAGAGTCTTTAATGTCAATCTGCAACTTTCTTTGAAGTAAAAAAAGAATTAAAACATTTGCCCCATAAGATTAAACAAAGTTTCATAGTGGCTCTAACACTAAATTAGTGTTAGGCTGGTTATATTCAGGGTTTTTCTATTCTCTAAGGATTAAGGCTGTGATTTGTTGAATTATACTTGAACTGGACCAGATGTACTATTTATTGAGCTTATATAATCTTGTTAATTTAAGTTTTGGCTTGTAAACAGTTGGAATTTGTTAGTATTTGTTTAATTATGTAGGAACTGTCACCAGTATTAACTGATCTCTGTAACTGATTGCAAAGTGTTTCAATTTGTGTTTCTTAAAGAGAAAGATTTTAATAAAGAGAATTATAAAGCATATACATTGGTGGGCAATTGTCCCAGCAACAACATGCTTCTAGCTTCCCAGGGGATCTAATAAAAATCAAAATGAATAAAAGATAGTTTGGGGGGTAATAAGGAAGGTGGAGGCCAAAATTTTTGCTCATAAATATTATTTCTAGAAGTTGTGATTCTCACCAGGTAGCTCCTGCCATACAGATCACAAGTGATTGCCATCATCTGGTTGAAGTGAACACATCTCACTGGTTACTGTAATTAATTGTTATTATCCATTCCTGCCCTTCTAGATGTGCCCTCACTTCCTTTTTTTCTCTTTATTTCCAAATGAACTGGGCAAGCTGTCTGTCCCCACTGGCTTTTCTCTGTCTTCATCCAGGTTGTCTTCTCATCCTTCTGAAAGCAGCATTGTCACCAGCCAAGCAACTTCACCACCTCATCTCAGCCTAAGTCCTTCCGTTTCCCATTTCCCCTGCGCTCTTCCTCTGCCTTTGCTGATTTTTCTTCTTTTCACCAGACTGTCCTCCCCAGTGCCCTCCCAGCTCCACCGGGTCCTTTCCCACTCTGCAGCTCACCTCCGTCACCAGCAACCAGAGATAGTGGAAGGAGATACTCAGCCTCAGTCAGGGTGACATAAAGATGTGCTTGTATTAAATACTTAAAGAATGCAATGAGAACAAAAGCTGAGGGAAAACTTCACCTCCAGCTTTGATGAACTCACTCAGCTGAAAACACTAGGAGGAAAACTAAGGCAAGGCAACAGCCAGTCCATGTGCAAGGCAGGGCATGGGGGACCATCAAACCACGAGCTATGCCTCCCACTACCCGCTGAGGGAGGGAGATGGGTCTGTCTGCCCCACAGAATGGCTGGGGAAATGGGTCATGTGCAAAAAGACTGATACCCTGGTTTTCTGACTCCCCAGTTCATTATATCAGTGCTTTAACACCTTTTAAGTAACTGTTTTGCAGCTGAGGCACACGTGTAATGTATTTTAAGCACAAATGGTTTCAGTTCTTCTGTCCTGGATGTCCTGAAACCTTTGTACGTCTGATTTTGATACCATGTCATCACAGCTATGACTCTGTCTTGCTCTAGAAATCAAGCAAATCAATTTTGTAAGTGTTAACTTGGTATTATATATCCGTGACAAAAAAATCCAAGTTGTGGTGTTCAAAATGTAATGACTTTCCAGTCCAAATTTTGTCACACTTGATTTTCTTGGTGGAAAGGGGATGCCAAATGTGAAAGACTTCACAAGTGAACATCAGCCCACACCCAAAAACCAGCTTGTCCTTTGGACACAAGCCTGGGACTGACCTCACTTGGACAGCCGGGCTGTAACCCAGCCATCCTGCCTGACCACCAGAGCAGACCAGGTCACGGCTGTCTGAACAGGACCCCTCCCCGGGAAGCTGATCAGGTGGGAGGGCAGGGGGCTATGGGGAGCTGGGGATGGTGCTGCCTGTTCTGGATCAGGCTGCTGTGGGGCTCAGCCAGTGGCCATGCTGCTCCGATGCAAATGGGGCTGGGCTGATCGGCAGCTTGCTGCAGCACGCGCCGGCATTGCACACAGCAGCTTCCCTCCGGCTGCTCTTCAGTGCAGCTGCAGCCTGGGACTCTGCTGTGTTTGTGCAGGTGGCAGCGAGAGCAGCCCGAGAGAACAGGTTTGCCTTTGCTTACTTTTCTACATCCGACTCCTCCAGTCTCCACTTACCTATGTCAATATTTTGAGCACTCCGTGTGCGCTTGGCTTGCCTGATGCAATGGCACAAGGTGAAGCCATGAGAGTTTGCAGTACATATTCCTGGAGGAAAAGGTCCCCCTGTTGTGGAGAAGAGGGGGAGTGGACAAGGACCAGGGATTCTCCCTACATCTTAGTGGAACTGGGTAATGCAGTGGTAAAACTAAAAGAAATTTCCTTTTCTCGTGCACAAAGTAAATATCCGTAAGGATCAGCCTTCTCATTGCAGGGCCCAAGCTGGCCTGACTGACCCGGTGCCCAGGAGTCCCCTCCACCTCCCCAGCATGTCACACCTCCCCTTTGCTCGCCTTCAGCAGAGCTACAGTGCGTTAACAGTGCTGGTAGTCTGGCCCCAATCTTTATGAAACACGCTGTCTTGTACTAACCTAATATATTCCCAGCACCATGGAAACACAACTCCCCAGATGCTGAAGTGAAAGCAGCAGAGGCAGTTTCCATCTCTTCCTTCCTAGCTGTCCCCTTTTAGGGACAGCACGAGGCTCAGGAGGGCCCTGATGGGTGTCCCAGGGGCTTGGGAGAGGGCAGGGGAGCGTTGGGGCTACTGGGATCCGTCTTTCACACTGTGGAGATTGTTTTCTTAGGGCTCGTCTGCACACAATTGCACCAGCCTACTCCAGGGTGAGATTGCTCATCAGATACCCAAGGTGATTAAAGCCAGGGAGCTCCCTCCTTTCAGCTCACCTCGGGCTTATTCTGGTTAAAGGGCCATCTGTCAGAACCAGCTACCTGAAGTAGCTTCATTTAAACTGAAACAGGAGTGTACGTCAATTTTTAATTAACTGGGTCAGAATGAGTAGGCACGTCCAAAAGCTTTTTGTGAACTAGAAAGCTGCGTAGGGCAGGCTGAATCCAGCCTATTAAACATTTAGATAATTGCCAGGCAGAGTCTTGGCCAATATTCCTCAAGGTAAGACAGTAAGCGTCAGCAGCACAGCCCAGGGTCGGGAGGCAGCTGTTTCCAGCCTGATTTCTTCCCAGTGCCTTAGAAACCAAAGTTCCTGTTTGCAAGCTGTCCTCCCCTTATTCCTGAGCCTTGTTTGAGGACATGCATATTGGTTCCACCTTCCTTAAACACAGCTTGGTGTCTTTAGAGAACACAGGAAGCCTGTTTTGTTTGTGGGTTTCTCCTCCGGCTGGGCTGTGTTTGCATTGCAGCTACTTTATCTCTGGCAGAGAGCAGCGTGTTCTTGGCAGCAAGCTTTCACCTTGAGCTCAGGGGGTGTAACCACACAGTGTTTTGCACACCTGTGGGGGAAAACTAGGAGAAATTTGCCTGTTTGTATCACTGCGGAGATGTTAAAACCAGTTTCACAGCAGCGCTCTTAGTGCTTTGTAGAGGTCCCCGCTCCCCAGACGTGGGCAGGCTGGCGGGCAGCATGCGTGCATGTGTGTGCATGAGCAAGACCTGCGCTGCCCTGCGAGGACTTTAGCATTAAGCAGCTGGCAATCAGATCTACTTTGCCAACGTTACAGTCACAAGTATTATTGTTTTGGTGTGTGCCCAAGTTGAGCTTCTAATCTCCTTATCTACCCTGTTTACTATGACTTCCCATAGCACTCTTAATCTGTAGGTACGAGCCGTGGGGCTGAGTCGCTGGGTGAACTGGGACACACATGGGGACTGGTATCAATGTTCCTCGAGGTGTCCTTGCCACAACGTGCAGGGTGTCTGGAAACAAGGCAGACCTTAAACTGGCATGCTCACATCAGAGTTGGCTGAGTAAAAAGAAAGTATGCTGAGAGCAATGGGAGGAGCAGCCCAGGTCTGTCCTGATGCTAATGGGGATCAGCTCCACTCCAGCTGGGCTCTCCCAGAGCCTGTTTCCATCTGATTGCAGTTGGGAAAGATTAACTCAGGCAGGATATGCTAGATATTAGTCTGCCAACACATCAGCAAGGCAGCCAGGATGCTGTAAATAATCCCAGAAGCCTTCTCCTTTCTTTTCTTTCCCAAATTAGCCTGGTTGAGGGTGAGTGGGGGGAGCAAGGAGTACTTAAGTGAGGCAGGGTAGGGATTTGCCACTGGATGTTCCCCCCCCTATGCCAGGCACAGGACAGCCAGCTGCCACAGGGGCACACAGAGACCTGGCAGTACCTTGTGTGACCGATGCGAGGCTGTGTATGAAATGGACCCAAGAGGTCTGAAATAAATTGGTAGGTCTGCGTTCCCAGGTATTTCCCACCAGCACGCTGATGTCCCTGGAACTGCACGTTTGCAGGCTGCGTGTTACCTGCTCCTCTGCTTTTCTCTTCCTGCAGAGGCACATGCTGATTCACAAGCTGCCACTGTTCAGCCATCAGCATGTCACTTCCCAGACCTGCTCTGTGGGGTCTGATCCCCAAACCAGTGGTGAGAGCCTGGTTGAATCAAGGGCCACTTGAGCCTTAAGGTAAATTAAGTATCTGTTTAAAACAGCATCAAATGCCAGCAGTGCCCAGCAGTGTGACGAAAGCACTTGGCTCTGCCAGCCCAGTGAAATGAGGAAAAAACCTGAAGTGAAAGAAACTCGTCAGAAATACAGTTTGGGTACATTCCCCCTAGGAGCTGCTCCATCCCTCCGCACTCAGGGCACGTTCACACCATGGCAAGGAATGGCATGAGCTCACTTTCATGAATTGCTTCTTGTCAGCCAAGCAAAGTGAGAAGTAAATTATGTTTGCTTAAACTCCCGTGCAGGTGGTCCGAGCGAGTGGCTGTTAGCTCAGCAGGAGCAGGGGAGGTGTGTGCAGCGGGAGCTGGTGTGGGTCAGCTGATTTCGTGATAACTAGCGCTGCTGTGGTATCTTGATTGCTTGTGATTGTGTGAACATGCCTGAAGATGCAGACGGTATAAGGCAGAGCGGTGCTTATGAGATTTTTGAAGCTCACATCTGTTATTATTTGGTCCTGAAGGCTTTCAGCAAAGACCACCTGCTGAAATGAAGAATAATTTTCCTGAAATGCAAGGGACCAAGACATGCATTCAACCTCATCCAGTGCCCTTCTGTGATCTTGTGGGGCCTTTGAATTCCTCCTTACCTACAAGAGGTTTACTACAGTGCAAAATGAGCTCCTGGAGCAAAAAGACACTCCTTTCTAAGGGGTCATTGGGGCTCCAAGTCTTCTGACTTTAAAGATTCATGCTTCAAGGTGAGTTGTCATAGGTTGCTGAAATAACCTTTTCCCACCACTTTCCTCATGTCAGCATTTCTAGAGCTCCGCTGCATTGCGGCTGCTGTTGTTATGTAGGGATTTATGAATGGCTGTGAAGTTCAAAGGCATACTGGCAACCCCAAATACCGAAAAGCCAGGAGTCAGCCCAAGCCCTGCCCCGTTTCCCAAGAAGGATTTGTTTGCCAACTATTTCTGTTCCCAACTTTTTTTTTTTTTTTTTTTTTTATTAGCCAGCGAACTTTAGGATCTCTTTATTCACCTCCCAGTTTTTGAGCATTTAGGTTGCACAAGTTTCAAGTTTTCAAATCTTTCATCCACAACCTCCAGGGCTAGCGACATACTTTGTTTATAAATGAAAGCTACAATTCCCTTGTTTCAAGGAGCTGGGATTTTAGGATATATTCCCCAAAGCATAAAAATTGTGATAAAATCACGGGAGTTGCCAGCAGTGCACAGAGTCTCCTCTGTTTGGAAGAGGAGGTGTTGGATTGCAGCAAGCTGCAGGCATCACTGGCTACTGTCATGTTAGTGAGTCAAATAAAAATAACATTGCGGTTAAACATCAGCTCTGCAGGCCTGACTACAGAAGATAAACTTCATCTCCTCCTAGCTGCAGCGCTTCACAAAAGCACTGCCTTTGTAATCCTCCGGATTAATGTTCACACTCAAGCTCTCTGCCCCGAAAGGTCCCTGCACCCCTGGCAGAGAGTGTTTAAAAGTCTAAAATCCTCCTTGGGATGCCGGGGAGGCTGGTGCCAGCGAGGCACCTCTGGAGACACATGGCTGCTGCTGCTTCCAAACCAGGAACATGACAGCCCAAGTGATCTGCCTCTCTCCCCTCTCCTTCCTCTACACTGTTGCTTTAATTTCAGCTTCGTGCTGCCTTTCACGTAGCCCCCCTCAGCTTGAATCAGCTCCCTATTGTCTGTGTTGGCAGCACAGCTGTTTAAATCTCTTCCCCCGAACACCCTGGCTTTCCTGAAAGCTGCCTGCAAGGGCAGCTAGTCTGAGGTTGTGGCTTTTTGTCAGGTCCTGGGCTCAGCTCGGATTCCTGTTTGGACCAGCATGAGATCAAAATGGAAACGAAGTCAGGAAAATCCTCCACTTCAGCAAAACCCGGTGCTCGCTGGTGGCTGCTCCAGCACTCCAGCCTGAGACGGACAGGCACTGCAGAGTGAAGCGAATGATTAGCATTATTAAAAATGCTTTGCAATTATACAGCGTCTTTTCATCTAAAGATTTCAAAGCTTCGTAGCACTCACACAAAGTTACTTATTATCCCTGGCGTTTAGCAGAGTCAGGAAATGAAGGAAAGCAGCTAACTGAGTTGCCTTAGGTCATGCAGTGAGTCTGCATCAGAGATGGGAACTCGGCCCCGAAGTGCTGACTCCATGGCTCATGCCCCAACACCAGAACACACCTCACCTGCTCCTGTGCCAGGCCAGGTCCTCGTGGGGTGTGGAGATGGGGGAAGCGCTCAGCCCACCTGGAGGGTCAGCGCAGCCCAGGCACTGCTCAGGAGGTGCCTGGCTGGGAGCAGCTCCCACCGTTCCCAAGCCCTGCTCCTTTCCCCAGGAGCCCCGTGCACACAGCTGAGCGGCTGCGGTGGGATCTGTTCTGCCCGGGGCTGCAGTCCAGCTTGTCACAGCACAGTGGCCGAGTCCCTGGCAGCCAGTGACCTGGAGGGCAGGTGCAGTGTGGTGTGGTGTGCCCCTGGGCTGAGCATCACCACTGCAGCCCCTGTCTCCAGCACGCTCCCTCCAGCCTGCTGGCCGTACACACACACAGGAAGACTACACGGACCTTCCTTGACAGGTGACATCTCTAGAGATGCTTCAACCTTGATACCCCAGAACACACTGGGCAAGAACTTGTGAGGACCAGAGGTGGTTTTGCTGGTTTCAGCACTGCAGCCAGGCTGCTGCTCTCCCACCAGCCCAGCCCTGGCTGCAGCGGAGGTGCTGCAGCGGAGGTGCGGCAGCGCTGACCCCTGCCCCACCAGGTGGTCCAAGCCTGCCAAGGAGACTAGATGTACGTGCAGACACCCACCAGGAAATCAGAAATACATTTCTAAGCTGTTACGCTCCTTGGCTGGCTCATCTGGCTGTGCTGCGGGATGCACAGGGTGCCAAACCTCTGTGCCTTGCAGCAAGAGAGCTGAAAATGTCAAGCCCTTGTACACCATCGCTGCTCTGACTTCAGCTGAGACTTTGGGACAGTGTATCAGCAGGGAGTAAGAGAAAGGACAGAGGCAGAGAAAAAAGCAGATGTGAAACAGGGTAAAGGGAGGCAGATAGACCTCTGGAGCTCACTGGCCAGAAGAAGGCCTCGGCTGCGTCTCTTGGCCCCACTGAGGTAAAATACCTTTTTGGTGCTCACCACAAAAGGTGACCTGCACAGTTATATTTTAAAGGTGAAAAGTTTATTTCTAAAAAGACAGCTAATCTACTTCTGCTCTTCTATTCTGTGCTGCTTATTTTTACCCTAGAAATACGAGGAAAATCCACTTTGATCAAGTTTTTCTTTGGAAGACTTGAGGTGCTTCAGGTTTTTTAATGATAAAGAGTACCCCACTTACAATATTATATCCCTGTGATGAAGGCAGGTGTGACTGATACAGCTTCAGACTTCCAAGGGGTGTATTTAAATAAATAACAGGAACTAATCCATATAGTCAGTTTTCCTTAGGAGCTCAGGGATTTACATGTCCAAACTTTACCGGGATGAGACTCTAGGATGGGGGATAAAACTCCAGTTCATAAGCATAATTTCACTGGGGATAAAACCCAGGCAAGGGGGAAAACTTGAAGACAGAGACTGCAGTTGAAAGGATTTCAACCTCAGAAATGGTACTGAGAATGAGCAGTCATTACAAGGAACCATTTAAAAAGCAAAATAACGGATCAGGTGTAAAAACTATGTCTCAAAAGTCAGCCAGAGTTCTGTCTTTTGAAGGATATTTTCCTAAAAATAGGAAAATATTTTTCCTGGTTGCATACGGCTGAAAGAAACAGGAAAGGAAAAAGAGAGATTACATGGGATAGAGGTTAATGTGTATTAGGAATGTGCAAAACCCAAGCTCGTACTTTGCCTTGACTTTCACTGAGGATGAAGATGTTAATCATGTGGCTGCAGATGAGAAGGAGAATGGGACAGGGTATGGAAATGTTCACAGCCAGGATAGAAGCAAATCTCAGGGCTCCTTCCTGCACAGAAGGCAGAGGAACGGGCTAATCCACATGCCGGAGCTCTGGAAGAACTGGCCCGATGTCTTTAACAGGTCCCTCAGCCAGGGACAGGAGCACAGTGAGCCTGTGCGAAGAAGTGAACCGATCTGGACAAGAACAGGCTTGAAGGCTTCAGCTTAATAGTATATGGAAAGCTTCTGAAAAAATGGTGAAGGCTAGCAAAAGAGAAGGAGGTAAATGGCATGAGATTAAATAGGTTTATCAGACCCATTTATCTTTCTTGGGCAAGGCAAGCTGCAAGCCATTTGCTTAGTGAAGGAAATGGGGTGGATCTCACCTCCTTGGACTTAAATTGCACATTTCATATGGTGCCATGTGGAAAGTTCTTAAGAAAAGGGAGAAGTGATTTAGCACAAGGTACAAACCCTGTGAAGACCTGCTGTGAGAGCAATGCACGGCTGTCAGGCTGGAGGGCAGTTACCAGGGGAGTGTTAACCATCACTCCTGGAGATCTGGCAAAGTGCTTTTGTAAATGAGCTTGGCACTAATATTAGTGGAGAACTGGTGAAATTGCTGATGAGAGAAAATATGAAGCAACATCAGGACAAAGGAAGCTTGAGATATTACAGAGAAAAAAGTAGTCAGCAGCAGAAAGTGGTGGTCATAGGCACAAATGACCAACCCCTTCCTACAAGCTTGCTGGCAGCTCCACCTTGGATCACCAAATAACATGTGGAAACATGAAGCGAGAAAAGCAGTCCTGGAAGGCAGCAGGAAAGGTGCAGCCTAGGCTGCAGTGAAGGCTGGGGTGTGCTTGAGGAGAGGCTATCTCGCTTCATTTTGCAAAGTGAATGCTGAGAGCAAGAGGATTTCTCTGGGTAAATACTCCCAGGAAGGGCGAGGGAATTGCTGACAGTGCAAAGGGCCAGTGCTGGTACAGAACAAATGATCAGAAAGAGGCATCGGATATTTTGGTAAGAAGATTGTTACCAACCATTCGACAATGTGGTTCTGGAATAACCTCCCCATTGCAGTCGTGCTTGCAAAATATTCAATCACTTTCGAGGACGGAACTTGATAAGTTTATGAAAAGGATTATATCGCACAGTGCCTGTGATAGGAGATGTGGTAGCACAGAAGTTCCTGCCAGTCCAATGCACAAAGGTAAATATTCTGTAACCGTCTGTCAACATAAATATAGAGCATGTGATTATACACACAAAAAAAAAAGGCACATGATTTATTAATCACAGGACCTCAGCTTGTCAAATAATAATTACAAGGCAATAACACACCTTGTTTTAATAAATGGCTCCCTAAGATTTTCTCCCACAGTAAACCAGTAAAAAAGGACAATTATTCTGCGGTAAAGGCGGTATTTCGTGTTTCTGGTTGCTAGCTTTTAAATGAACTCACTGTCTGGAACTCTTAAATCAGGTACTCCCATTTTTCTGCACATTTCACAAGTTCAGCCCTTTCCAGTAAAGCATCTTTTCAGATGTGTGATTACCTTTTGTTAAGGCAAGAATGAACAGATGACAACTGCAGCAGAAGAGACATGCCTGGAACAGTTTTACAAAGCAATCCCAGTTCTAACGCTTCTGCCAGGAGGGCGTACTCAAAATGTGAAGATGGAAGGCTTTTTGTGCAATGTGAGGAGCCAGTCCTGGAAATCCACAATAGAGATGGGCAAGCTCTGCTTTGGGGAAGTGTTGATCCAAAGCCATGGCAGTGGGTGACATTTCAGTTTCTACTCTCGGCCAAGTGTGAGCCAGTCCCCCTCAACCTCCCAAGGGTGCCCAACTGTGACAGGCGCTGCACGTGTCTGCCCCGTTCCCAGCTCATGGACGGAGCTGCAGGAGGGTGTTCAAAAGTAACTCTAATTACTGAGCCTTAAAAAAAGAAAAGGCGTGTTTTAGTATACTTTCAACCTGGCGCTGATGCTGCCTGATGAACAGAATTGCTGCGCTTGCAGTTCATTTTATGAAGGCACCTTTATAGAAGATGCAAAAATAAAAGTAGGCTGAAGGAAAAGAAAGCAGAAGGCCAAGAGACAGGCAACTGAACAGAGCAGATTGATTTAACAGATACGATATATTTTTGCTGTCTGCATTATGTGTAGAAATTTATATTCCAAGTGACACAGTAACAGACTCGATTGTAATCAAACAGAACTGCTTAGGTGTCAGGAGCACAGATGCTGCCTTTTGAAAATATTTAAAACAGAAAGTAAAACTCTGAAAAATCCACATTGGGGAGCCAAACAAAAATGCTCGGCGATGTTTCTAACCAACGCAGCTTCTCTGTGCTTTTCACTCTCCTCTCTGATGCTGGCCCTACCTGGGTCAGCCCAGTTACAGCTCAGATAAACCTCGATGAAAAGCAAAGATCGGCAGCAAACCGGCCAGGGCCGCATTGAGACACTGCCACTAGACATCGCACGGGGGGAAGGGCTGCTCCACGCGTTTTGGGGAACTTCAGCCAATGGATTCCTCCCCTGGGTGTTACGGGAGGGCTTGGCCAGCATGTGAGAAAGGGAGGGGAGAGTTTGAAAACAACCCAGCAGGCTCTAAGGAAGGAAGACGGCTAGAAAGTGGCCTGCTCTCCTCTGTGCAAACATTTTGCTCCAGGTGATCACGGCGTTACCGGTGGAAGCACAGGAGGGCCCTGGTGGGTGCCGGCGGGTCCCTGCTTGGCACAGGTCGGCGCAGCAGAGGTCCTGGGCGCAGGTAACCCCGGGATCACGTGTTGGGGAGAGGGCATGGAGCTGTGCAGCCCACAGAGGTTGTCTTGAGCTGCAAATTGGCCAGAAATGGTTGAAAGAGGGTTTTTTTTCTATGCGCGGAAGAATTCTGCTCTGCTGTTTTTATGGGGATTTTGGTGGTATGTTTGCTATTATGTCCAGGGGAGGAAGGCAGGGAGGGAGCAAGCAGGTCTCTAAAGCTGAGAGGTTAGCATGTGATCAGCTGTCTTCTAAATATTACAGGCGGTTTTGAGGTTAGAAAGGCAAAAAGAGGCAGTATCTTTTAGCAGACCAGTTGAGACAGCGGAAAAACACAATCTTTCATGCACATCAGCCCTTTTTCAGGTCACAGTGTTTTAGAAATCAGAAAGCATGTGCAGTCAAATGTAGATGAGATTTTCAGTGACTGATAATCCAGCTGCTAATAGAGACATTCAGCAGAAGACAGAAAAAAACCACACCATTTTCTTGTGTGGAGGTGTGCTGGATGTTCAGGGGCTTTTCATCTTTTGATTACTGACCCAGCTTTTGGGCCTCTTGGAAGTGATCCAGTCCTAAATTTTACCAGAAATTCCTCTAGCAATTTTCCATGGTGCCTTAAAACATTTAATTGACTATTTTGTGGCATCTTCTCTTGTGCAGGTTCGGGTTACTCTTTCAGGCTGGTTTCTCTGCCATCTCTTTTCTCCTCACTGCAAAATCCCTTTAAATCCCCTCTTCTGTCTTGCAGGGGAAGCTGAATTCCATGATGTATGTCAATAGCTAGGATTTATTTTCCTCATCTCAGTGGCGGCACTGTAGTGGTTTTCTCACTAGCTGATAGTCGGTGGAGGTGCAAAGACCAAACTAAAAATTATTTTTTGATTGATGGGGAAACAACATCTTTCGAGGCTGCCTCTAGGTTGCATGTGAAAAAAGTCTTGTGTGAGCATGGGGAACTGTCCCGACTTGAAAATATCTGCGACTTAGTGTCTTCATGAACAAGAAAGATTTTCTTTCTGTCATTGTCTGATGGGGGAAGTATTTATCATTAAAAGTACAGGAATCGTGGTGCACAGTCTTTTAACAGACCACTGTTGTTTTATTTCTTAAACTTAGTTTTGATGGTTCATGCAGAGCTGGGCCAGTAAATTAATTCAGAGGCTCTTATACAAGGAAAGTTTGGCTCTTATTTTGATCAAAAGTGCACTGATTTGGAGCAGAATTATACTGGAAAAATGTGTAAAAATACTACAAAAGTAAAATCCTAATATATTAACTGAGGAGAATTCTCTTGGAGTAGATGAAAACTCTTGCAATGCAAAAGTACTGAAGCAGAAGGGATCTGTATTTTCTTCCCTCATAGCACTGACTGCTATTGCTTGGGTTCTGTGGAATGTCAAATTACAGAAAGAAAACAAAAGGTTAGCTGAGTTTTTAGAGAGACTGTGAATGGAGGCAAAATACATGACAGTAAAAGGAGACTATCGTCTGTAATTGGGTGTCTGGCCTCAGGCAGTGCTATAGAATAAACAGGGAAAAGGTAAAGTAAAATAAGGTGGAAAGTTTGGAAGGTTGTGGATGGATGTGCATGGTTTAGCTGTCAATCCCAAACATGTGCTGTGCAGAGAGTTTCAGCAGTGGAGAAGGTGTCTGCAGCACCTCTCACCTGTCGGACTGCGGGAACAGTGGGGATCCATCTGCCAGCTCCGGGGCAGTTGTGTTACCGGTCCCCCTGCCTACACCCCTGTCCTGTAACACCCGATGCTGAAGAGACGGTAGAGGCATCTTCTGTGAACAGGGAGCAATAAAAAAATCCCCATGTTAGCCTAGAGCAACACAAGTAACAGGTAATAATACATTGTTTTCCTGATGGTTTTGCTGCAGAAAAAAAAAATTCTAATTAAAGGAGGAGGGCACACTGTTGAAGAGGAGCCAGGCACAGGTGTCAAGGTTCCCACAGCTGTCCCCGCTGCTAGTCCACAGAGGCTTCTTGTCTTCCTGGTCAGGCTCTGGACTGGGCCTGCAGACACCCCCCATCCCCTCACAC
>NW_010141916.1:40126-40382 GCF_000699245.1 Pterocles gutturalis
CCGGGTGCAACCGCTCTCCGGCATGCCGGGTTTGTCGCCTGAGACCTAACCTAAAACCTGTCAGCGGTGTTGCTGCTTGGCACCAGTGATGCTCCTAAACGTTGAGAAGCCTGGAGATGAGACCTGCTGTGCTTTTGTGAGTGGACTGGGGTGTGTTAGACAGGGGAATGGCAGTTGCCGGTCTGGTGTCTGTGGGAGAGCCCCAGAGGATACCCACACAGACAGCACACAGCTTTACATTAACTGCCAGGCCGGA
>NW_010141917.1:0-47172 GCF_000699245.1 Pterocles gutturalis
TCCTTTTTTAAAAAAGAAAAAAAATAGGGGTGGGACATTTCACGAGTGGTTTGTCTGCATACGAGTACATACCTTTGGACAGGCGGAAACTAAAGGGTGAGAACTGTGTATGTGAGAAAACACAGCTTGGTCTTATGTCAGATCCAGCTACCCTTAGCTTGAACTACTCTCTGGTTTCTGACAGGTTAGAGTAGTCTCCAAAACATTAACTAATCCTTTGGGAAAATTCCTGGGTAGCCTCCCAGTATGTACTTGTGGGAGCTCTGTAGAGCTCTAGCCGGCTGTGCTGGGAACCTCTTGGACTGAGGGACGTAGCTACTCACTCCTGTTGAGAGTAGCAGAAAACCAAAACAGAATAAAACCAGCATCCAGGACAGGGTTGGTTTTTGGTTTTGTTTTGTTTTTCTGTTTGTTTCTCGGGTGAATGTGAAACAAAGTCATAGCCAGAAATTATCTCAGAATGAAATTGTTTTTCTTCAGGAAGAGTCTATCCAGTCCTGTTACGCTATGGTTAAGTTGTTTTCCGTCTTGCCATGCCTACATCAAGGAATTAATTACATCTTTCATTGCCTTGTGAGGGATTCGTTTACTTTTTGATTCTATTTTCCCATCTTTCTGTATGCTTAGTTCTTCGGCACTGTAATCAGAGTTTTTTTATTTCATCTTCACTTGGAAGATCTTAACCTCTAGCTGTCTTTCCCTCCTTCTCTCTACACCCTCTTTTCTCCACAGGCCTTTTAGACATGACTTCCAGAAGTCTTTCCTTTTGGCTTCATAGTTTTCACACAGCTTTCACGCTGCGTGATAATTTGTTAGGTTGCTGGGGCATTCTGTGAGCTCATTTCAGCTCTGGGCATCTTCATCGCTATTATTTTTGCTGCTGCTAACTCTGGGAATGCCAAATGTGATCCACAGGTCACTTCACTGGGTACAAAGCCTTTGTATGCAGCTGAAAAAGACAGGTATCTGTTTCTTAATCGTGCACAGAAACAGCTGATCATGGTAGCTAGAGAGTCTCTTCTGTGCCTCCGAGACTGGGAGAAATGTTCAGTCCTCAGGCAAGCAAGGTCTATCAGACAGATTTCAAGGTGGCCAAGGTCTTGGTAGCCAGCAAGGCATATAACCAAGCATGCCAGATGCTAGTTGTCTCCCCTTGCCCTTCTTTTACCCCCCAAGGCAGAAGGAAGAGGTGCTGTGTTACCAAGTGGGCCCCTGGGGAGCAACGGAGTGCAACTACAGAGGCACCAAACCCTGGAGGCCTGGGAATGTGAGGCGGGGCTGAGGAGCTTTTCCTCTTGCTTGTGCTGGATGGGTGGTCCTGGCTGGGTGTTTTGCCCTCTCGCATTGCCTCAGATTTGGCCAGTTGCATGAGTTCCACTTGAGCATGAATAAAGCAGTATCACATTACTTCTGCTAGTTATACAAATACTCCATTACAAATGCACTCTGAGACAATCCCAACTTGCCTGATGACATCCATTAAGAGGACTTCCCAAATACCTCAGGAGCCCCAGCTATAAATTCCATTCCATTTTGTGCCACAAAAAAGACCTACACTGGAGACAGGAGTTTTTCTCCATGTAATAGAATTCACTGAAGGAAGGTCAGAACTTTTTCGCTAGTGTAGTACTCAAATGTTGTTTTTCTTTTGTAGCCCTCAATAGTTAGGGTAACCGTGAAAGTTCTATGAAATACTGGTTATTTTTTTGATTCAACTTCTCATGTTAAAATAAATCTGCAAAATTCTAGGAATGGGTGTAAGACTCTTGTTCTAAAGCTAACTTCATCATGCTGGTTTGTATTCAACCAACGCAGGATGCAATGGGATCACAGCAGAAAAAAGGCAGGGCACGCTGCCCACACTGCCCTGTCCTCAGCATGTGTACGTGCACAGAGATACTGGACACGGAGTCTGAAATGTCCTCTCAGTGGGCTGACTTTATAGTTTTTCTCTATCTGGGAATTTCTTCAGTGGTGCTGATGCTGAGCCCCACTTGCCACTAATCCACTGTTGCCCCTGGGGTAACACTAGAAAACACTGCAGGACTTGGGGCAAGTCCCATTATTTTATTCTCTTGGTTTCTATGTTTTTGTCATTGCCATGATGCAGAGGGGTTTTAGTTTGAGGTCAGTGATCTGTAGCCTCCACTCCTGCATCTAGTTTGTTACGTGCATTGTCTCTGCCCAGGTGTTTAATAATTGTCTGGTTGACTAAGAAGCACCAAAGAGGAAGAAAAAAAAAAAAAAAGCAGCAGTTTTTTTTTTTTTTTGTCTTCTCTACCATTAGAAATAATTTTCTGTCTATCTGTATTATTTTTGATAAGCTGAAAGTTTAAAAAAAACCCACAGTCCCACGGTGGGATTACTAATTTCCTATTTAAACTTCGGCCTTGTCTGGTGTGTGAAATAAGGAATTACATTTTATCTTAAAGATAGGTATATCGGTTGCACTAAACTGGGTTAATTTTAGCCTGATTTACTGGCAGATGCTTGTCTCAGCTGCAGCTTGTGGCAGAGAGAGAACAGGTTGTACTCTACAAGCTGACCTTTTGAAAAGGTATAGCAAATAGTCATTTGAGGGAGGAGTGGTTGCTGTCTTAGGGATAGTCTAGAAAAAACAAGGTTCCTGCCCTCCTGCCCCAGACTTGTTGCTTGGTGTGAGTTAGCTGAAATCAGCTATTAGCTTTCCTTCTCTTTATTTAATTTCCCAATTATATCCTTCTGACAATGAGCAACAGGTACCAGAAAGAAGAGTTTTCTTTCTGTTTGAGGTAAGTTGAACTGGAACACGGATGCAGGAGAAAGAAGTCTAAACCCTCCCTGAAAGAGATGTTTTCTGTAACACTTTGCAGCTGCTCAGGAGCCTGACGTAGCCCCTGCTCTGCATCTGCCCCATGGTGATTGGGGAAGCCACCCCTACGAATAAGGGGTCAGTGCAAGCTATCATTGCAGTCGCCTTACTGCTCTCTCATGGCTGTGGCATGGACTGTGCTTATGTCACTGCAACCAGGAGACTCCTCAGAGCAGCATTGTTGCTTTCTTTGAAATAAAGTCCCAGAAAACATCCAGAATGATTTATTGAGAACTTTTTTTCCACCTGCAGCATGAAGGAGGAGTGGTTTTTTTTTTTTCAGTGTCTGCAGTGCACAGTACCAAATATTAGTCTGAAAAAGCAGCTGTAAAAGTTTGGCTTCTGCTTGAGATGTGCTTTTATCTGGAATGACCTTTAATACCTTACGCAGAGTTAATGGTTGTTTAGCTGAACTGGTCTCTCTGAAACCTTATGATCGTGCTGTTCAAACAACAGCTGCAATGGCCAGAAGGCCCTTCAATTCCAATTTGTGTTTGCATGCGTATCTTTTTAATTGCTACATCTATTAAAAAGGTATCATTTCAGGGCAGCAGCAGAAGATTTTGCTTTTACTGGGTGAACCTGAAGCTGGTCATCCAGGGACAAGATGTACAGCTGAGCTGCTGCAGTCTTCTTCTGTAAGGAGAAAATTGCAGATTAAATGCTGTGTCTGACCTAATCCACCACTGCAGTCCTCTTGCTGGTCTTCATCTGGACTTTCAGCTGAATTCTGCAGCAAGAGAACATGCACCTGTTTCTTACGCACACATATACATGTGTGCGCATGCATGCTCATTTGTGCACGCTTTCTCTCTTTCTCTCTTAATATGATAGTAACTTTAAAAAGTGCACACATTCATTAAAAGGATTCTTTTTAGCCCTGTTACAGTGTGGTTTAATCAAGCAGGAATTTAGAGATGAGGCCATGTCTTTTGGCTCCTGGACAAATTCTAAGCTGGTAGGGTTTGGTTGAATTCCTTTTGTAATAGTTTTCTTGATTTGTTTTGTTTTAATTAATTTTGGTCTGCTTTAAATCTAAGTTTCATGTTTTCACAGGCCTATTTCCGGACAGTAGAACTTGTTCAGGAGCCTATTCCTGGCTCACCAGGTCTGAGTTTCTACTTTAGAATCAATGGCCGACCCATTTTCCTCAAGGGCTCGAACTGGATTCCAGTCGATTCTTTCCAGGACAGAGTGACTTACAACAGGTAAGCCACATTTGATGTTCTCTGAGGAGAAACAATCATGTTTTCCTCCTCCTGACTCTCTGTCCACCCTCTATCAAAGGCTGGCATTGGGGGATGGAACTCCTTTCAAGGTAGGACACAAATTGTTGAGGGTTGGAAGCCTCAGAATTAGGGCTTAATTAATATTAATGGGTTTGGGTGATGTTCATGGTATGTAAGTGCAATAACTGATCGGAAGGTGATGATTTGCTGTCCACAGGTTACTGGCCTTTTGGGTAGTTTTTAGGGATGATCCTCAGGCTGTCTGATCCTATTGCCTGGGACATGTTCAGTGGTACTCAGAGGAAGTGCACTTCAGCCATGTCCTAACCCATCTCATGCAGGGACACGTAAGTGCATAGTAGCCTCTCTCCCCTTGTCCACCTCTGGTCCAGGCTTCTTGGATTTCAATGACACAGCACCCCAGAGAGGCAGGTGGGATGGAGGCCATGCTGTACTTTGACTAAACTTCTTCAGTCGGGGAACTGGGACAACAGGCCATGCTGCAGTGTCCATTCACATGCAATTTAGAGGCTACTGGCATAATTAAGGAAAAATTAATGGAGCCTAAATCGCTTAAAATGAGATTCAGAGTCTCAGTCTTTCTCTTCCTCCTCTCACTCACCCCGTCCTTCTCACTATGCATTGTGGAACTTGGGGAAAAGAATATAGATTTCTGAATGTGTTTAAAAGAGGATTTGAATTCAAGTGATTGATATTTAAAGCAAGTTATATCTAAGGAGAAAAGAGCAACCTGATTAATAAAATATAGTATTTCTAAATCTGGTCCTGCCAATACTTCTGTGTCACTCCATCCATTTCATAAGAGTTAACAGGACCAAGTAAATTTTTCTGCACAAAAAATTGCTTTTTGAGGGCTCTGTCCAGACATGCAGGCTTAGAAGGTATGAAATTAGTCTGGTTTCTATCAGAGTTGTAAGTCTTAGATTGCCTGCTAATGATGAATGTTTGGGGGGTTTTTTTGGTATAACCTTAGAAACTCCTAAGTGATACAGTTTCACAAAACTTGTATAAATCTTCTTTTTGTATTTGACAGATTATGGCTACTCTTGAAGTCTGCAGCAGATGCTAACATGAATGCACTTCGGGTTTGGGGAGGAGGAGTGTATGAACAAGATGAATTTTATGATATTTGCGATGAACTAGGAATAATGGTAAAACCAATAAAAGCAGAATACTTATTTTAAAACTGACAAGAAGTTGTAAATACAAATCAACTCGAAATTAACAAAATAAGATAATAAATAACTTCTAGCCATCTTTCCATGACATGATAGAGTACCAACCTGAGAAGTCAGGTCAACCCGATTTTTTTCCTTAAATTTCTTTTTATTTTGAGTGGTTCCTGATTACTGAGGCTGTCTGTTGAAACTGGAATGATATTTTGGAGACTTTATGTTAGAACCCCAGCTTGTATTTTCTCCTGTAACTAAGGCTGTGACTCTGTCCCTTCCTTTTCTCCCCACTGTCTTTTTTTCCCCCCTCTCTCTTACATTTCCCCAAATCAGAGCAACAGGACTGTGGCTTTAACTTGCTGTCTTCTATCTCTGTTCAGAGAAAAGTCTCATCTTTATGTACTGTACCTCTCTTCCACTTCAACATTTCCCACTGTCTTGGGAAAGAACAAGAGAAGAACTGAGTGGCTGTGGGACTGGTACTAGTGATGTCACTTACCGCAAGAAGAAGATGTTTGCACTGTAATGATGAGCACGACAGAAGAACTGCTGAGGACTGTAGGCATCAACGGGGACTTGCAACACACAAATAGTTGTGAAACAAGTTGTGCACAGGAAGGGGGGTTATTCACACGATCAAATGATATTTTTTTTCCACAGCAACCAGTCTGTGGGGCCCTGTAGCTGTTTTTAGGGCTTACTCATGTGAGAATAGCCCTGCTGAAGAATCAGAGTGCTTAAGTATATGCCCCAGATTGCAAAGGCCTTGAAATCTGACCTCAATGAGGATTTAAGGCCACGTTTGAGTTTTGCGCTTTCAGCCACCTCTGAGTTATCTAAAGAAGGTAGTCATACTTTTCTCTGCTGTGGAAACGTGTTTTATTTCTTTGAGAAGTATTTTTTCCTTTATAACAATAGCTGAAAAGGTTCGGAGGTTTTTTTTGGCTCAAACTTTTTAAACAAAAATATTTCCCTTGGCCTGAAACCAAGAATGGAAGGCATTATCCAGAGGGCCATTTTGAACAACCTATAATTGAGTATAAACGTAGCTGTAAGAGGAACACCTGCTCCGAGCACTGATACTCCTAGATGAGTACCTTTGATTATATGAGCTTGGAGGCACACATTAATAAGTTTTGATAAAATAGTGATTAGATGAGTGAAGGCCAAGTTGCATCTGCTATTAAAATCCCAAGAAGTGTGTTTGGTCTTACTCTACAGCATAAAAAGCAGGGGAACAGAATTGATACCTTGCTGCCTTCTGCTGTGTGTGCTTGGAAGAAATAAAAAGCTATGTCTGTTTGAGTCATCTGAATTGAGTGCCCTGATTTTCAGGGCTTCTGAGTACTTACAGTTCTTTCATTTGGGACACTAGGCACCTAAGTAGGCCACTCTAGATCTGTGCCTGTACAGTGCTCCGTGCAAGATTTAGATCTTATTTAGCAGCCAAAATAGCAAGTAGATACAGAAAATCAGACCCTTATTCTGAAGGGGGTAGTGCTGGAGGCTTTTGGTTTTATTTCTTATGATGGTCTTGGAAAGGCTTAAAAGTAGAGTCCAACTGTGCTTAAGGAAAAACAGTGATAGCTCACTAAGGGAAATAGCGAGACGACGTTTCTTTCAACAGAGGGTTTTGACTTTACGCAGTCACTGAAGGATTTTGAGTGATTCTTCAGCAATAGCTTTGCTTTTTTTTGTACAGTGCTAGCAGTGTAACAATTATTAATGGATCCATTGCCTCCCACTGTCTTGTTCCCTATCTTCAGTTTTCTTAGGGAATGTATGCTGAGAAGAGTAATGGAAAAGCATGTTCTCACTACAAGGAAAATGCAATTGTATGAGGAGCTGGTCTGTCTTTATGTAGTATTGTGTTCAGAAAAGTGCAGTCTCCTACAGACCCCTTTGGGTTAACATGCTCCTTCAAGAGATCTTTGCACTAACATTTGAGATAGACTGTTAGGAGTTTCTAAGTTATGGCAATTTAAAAAACAGGACAGGTAAAACAAGAAATCTTACCCATCCTACTGGGCTTCTTCCAGTTCCCTTTTTTGTATTTCTTCTCCTTTGAGGTACAAATGGAGTTCACTGTTGAATTGAAAAGCTTATTGTTCTCTAGTGATATCTACTTGATCTTTCTTTGAAGAGAAAGGTCACAGTGTTGTTAGAGGATCTAGTTTGTTTCTGCCCCTCTTACTGGGTAAGATTTGCTCTTTTTAAGATGAGTTTGCGCATTTGATATGGAAGTGTTTTTTAACAAGTACGCCTGAATATCTTAAGTGTGCTTAATACCATCTCAGAAGAGTTACTGTCTCTTTTTAATAAGTAATTGGGATTTGGTGTTAAACCTGCAAAGCAGAAAATACAAAATCATTCTGTTCAGCTGGAGATTGTCCCATGTTCACATCTGCGCAGTGCGTGGGTTCCAGTTATTCCACTGGAATTTACTGAAACTGAGGAATATTCCACTGATCAGTGACGGCTGTCAGGTTCTGATTCCTAAGGGAAAATATTTTGTAACTGTGATATTGAGGAAGACCACAGTGGAGTATGCTCAGACTGAACCTCATGGAGGTTCTTTTTGAGATAAACAACTTCTGTCTGAACAAAGGATTGTGTATCCCAATAACCATGCATTTTTCAAGTATGTAAAAGGATTTGTTAACAGCTTTTTTTTTTTTTTTTTTTTTCTTCTTTCCTTTTTCCTGTAGATTTGGCAGGATTTTATGTTTGCATGTGCACTGTATCCAACTGACCAGAATTACTTGGAATCTGTAAGAGCAGAAGTTTCTCATCAGGTATTTTGTCCATGTGTCGAAGCTCGATTTCCCGTTACCTAGTTTTGATTGACTGACTGTATAAGTTAGCTTTCCAGAAAGCTTATTTTGAAGTGTTTGTTAGTGTACCTTTTTGTAGCAGGCACAAAATGTAACCTTGCTAAATCCTCTTTAACTTACTTGCAGGAGTAGCCAGTCAAGCAGAGGTACCAAACTGCCCTCTTCTCAAGGATGTTTAAGAGCATTCCCTGAGAGTGAGCTCTAATGTTTGCAACATGCCTTAGCACTGAGTTTATCCTTCACGTGTGGATGAGTAGATGGGTATGGAGCTACACGTGTGCATATGGTGGATATATTATCATATTAAAAGTTTGCCCCTCTGTAAGTGTATGTTACAAAAGTCTGAGCCTGGTGGAGAGCTGAGGGAATAGTGAACAGTGCAGTGTAATTTAAGTAGTAATGAAGTGATTTTTTGTTATTATTATTATTATTATTTTTAAGAGAAGTAATTTTGCCTGGCTTCTGAAACTGTCTGTTGTGTTTCAGATAAGGCGTTTAAAATCCCATCCATCAATTATTCTGTGGAGTGGTAACAATGAAAATGAAGCAGCAATTGCAAGCAACTGGTTCTCCATACCTTATGCTGACAGAGAAGTCTATATCAAAGATTATGTGATGCTTTATGTGAAGACCATTCGAGAAATAGTTCTTACGGTGAGTGATCTCAATAAACTGTAGGGGGACATGGCTTGGCAAAAGGGTGTAATGTTTGCAATTTGAGCAATTTAGGGTTTTGTTGGTGTGGCTTTTTGTTTTGGTTTGGTTTTTTTAAATCCTTTTAGTAAATGAAAAACAGCACATTATTGAGGAATTGCACTTTCCAAGCTCTTGTAAACAACTCTCTAAACTCAGCACTTATCCTCAAAGTAAAACAAGCCACAAAATAACTTATGTCTTCAATGCTTTGTGGTATGTAAAGGAAGACCTGAAAATGTAGTGGATTTTGGTTTTTTTTTCTTCCTATTTTTAATACCTCCACAAATGCCTTCACTTCCAGTGGACAGGTTTCCTATATCCTGATTTTTTTGAAAGACACTGTAAGAAGGATTTAACAATCCTCAAGCGTTTTAATAGAAGTTGAAGATATTAATAAAAATGTTATTTCTTCAGTGTGCTCTTCCAGTATTTGATTTAAGTTTTTTGGCTTAATCAGGTTAAACAAAAGCTATGCTAAACATTGTCCTCATGCTATTTAGTCATTGTATTGTGTGTTTTTGAAAAGCAGACTAATGGTATTTTACAGTGTATGAAGACAAAATATTTTGAGATAAGACTTAAACTTTAGGCATGCAGAGCAGAAGCACCTGGAATCCCTGAAGTCTACTGGGATTTGGCACTACCCATTTTGCACAGCTTTTATATTTTTATTTCTCCTACTAGAAGTATTGCAGTTTTTCATTATTTAATGGAATCCGCTTTTAACTAAATTTTATGTGTGTATGTAGAGTGAAATTGATTTAAAATTCCCAAACTGATGTCGCATAACTATATAGGGATTAACAAACAATACTTGAAGCGCAGGTGAGTATTCTGAACTCCCCTGTTAGCTAAGAGCTAAAGTGTTGTGAGAGTTTTGTTCAGTTAGAACCTCCTTCTTCAACAAGAGTATGAGTTTTTGTTAACCTAAAAATGCTGGTAGCCTTTTCGTAGCCAGTTATTTCTTGTATACTATGATCTTATTGACTTCAGGTTATGATAGTTTTAGTCAAATCTCTGTCCTTTTCAGGATGAGATACCTTTCATGTTATGAGGCTCACGACCTGAAGTTTCCCTTTGCTAAGACAAGCAATCATTATGTAAGTGACAGCAATGTTTTTGCTTGTTATGGGAGGCTACTGGCATTGTCAGAGTACTTGTACTCTGAGAATTTAGAATACGTTTCTACTTGAAAAGTTGAGGTATGAGGAAACAATAAAAATGAGGCTAGGTTTGAAAGAACCTGCTGAAAAAGATCCCACCCTTGAGGGCAGTTATGCGTTCTAAATGGTAATGGTGTCTTATATTCCTGTTTAACATCTTGATTCTAGATTTCTATATTTCAGTTAGGTTTTTTTTTTTTTTTTTTTTAACGGAGTTGTTTGCAAAGGTATGCTGTGGTGTTCTGTGATGAGCTATATGACCTGGATGGGCAGGGCATGTCCAGTGAAGTGAGGCGTTGTGGCTTGGTACTGTTTATTACTTAAAGTTCACTTGTGCAGTGTTGTGGTCCAAGACAGACGAAGGAACCATACAGTGAAATAATTTCACATCCTGTGTAATACAAGCCAGCTGAGGAAACGTGTAACTACTAGCAGTACTGGACTGTATAACTTAAAAAGGCTCCTAAGTTTGAGCTAAAGACTTCAGGGAATCCAGGATATCCTGTAGTAAATTATTTCAGTTAATTATTAATTACTCATGTTAAAAAAAGGGAGGGGGGCAGAGATAACTTTCTTAAAATGAAACATGTGTCCAAGTGCTTTGCTGTATTGGAGCCAATTGCTTTAAGTTGTGACTGGTAACTAACTTAGGCCTCTGTCTTACTAAAAGTAGGGTGCTAAATGAATTATACTTGCAAAAGGTTTCCTTCAGTACTCTGTAGGGTACTGCTGAAAGATGTAGTATACTAAATCTGCCAAGGCTATAAATAATGGCAACTCTGAACAATTTGAAATGTAACCCTTCTTATAGCCTCATCTATCTTAACACGAAGAGCCAGCCAAAATGACAATAATCTGCAACACTGCCATGCAAGCATTAGTAGCAGGATACTTTGGCTTTGTTAGAACTAAATTTAGGAGACTACTTAATAAGAAAGAGGCAAATCATGGCCTTGTCCCTGTAAAAACACTGCAAAAGTAATGATTTTCCATAAAGAAGTCACAGCACTCAAATATTAATGTTCCTTGAGTTTATTTTTCATGAGGCACACTTTAAATAGCTTTCATTAATAATTTAGAAGCATATAAAGATAGGAGATATCTTGATGTGAGGAGAGAATCCCTTAGAACAGCAAGCAATATCATGCCCAACTTTTCTCCAGGAACATGAATAAGAAGGTAACTAAGCAAGTAAAGATGGTGAATGTTGGGGCAGAATGGGGAATGTTTCCTAGATGGTGACTCATACCTTTGGAAAAGGCATGGTCTCCCCAACCCCCCCCTTTTCAAAATGTGGTCTGTGTGTTCAGATGATAAAAACCAATCACTTTGTTGAGGGTGTTGTGTTTTTGTTTGGTTTTGTTTGGTCTTTTTTTTTTTTTTTTTTTAAATCTCAGGAAGATAAGAGCCGTCCTTTTATTGCATCCAGTCCTACCAATGGCTTGGAGTCAGTTGAAGAAGGTTGGGTCTCCCAGAATCCCTATGATACCCATTATGGTGACACTCACTTTTATGACTACAGCAGTGACTGCTGGAACTGGATGGTGTATCCTAAAACTCGTTTTGCTTCAGAATATGGATATCAATCCTGTCTCAGGAAGATAAGAGCCGTCCTTTTATTGCATCCAGTCCTACCAATGGCTTGGAGTCAGTTGAAGAAGGTTGGGTCTCCCAGAATCCCTATGATACCCATTATGGTGACACTCACTTTTATGACTACAGCAGTGACTGCTGGAACTGGATGGTGTATCCTAAAACTCGTTTTGCTTCAGAATATGGATATCAATCCTGGCCTTCCTTCAGTACAGTCAAAGAGGTAAGGCTGGGCTTCCACATCTTCCTGTCCCCTCTGTCTCATTTAGTGAGGGCAATGAGTCTCTCCCCAATAAACTACAGTATCTGAACTGTAGCTGGGATAATCCATTGTTAGGTGTGGTACGGCGCAGGTGGGATAGAGGTGTGTGCTGGTGTGGAGGCAGGGGATGAAACTGGACTGTTTCCCTTCTCAGTGTTCAGTATATTTACCTTGATGTTGCATGAGGAACCAAGTTTAGATGAGAGACTATTATGAGACTGCTAATTTTTAATATTAATTCTATCTAATGTATAGCTTAGTGACGATTGCCTAACATGTTTCCTTTTGCTATGTCTAATGATATGTGTACATTTAGAAGAAAAACATGACAAATGCTGAATTGTGCTGAATTCTAAGATGTATTGATTGTTATCATTTTTACCAATTTCTTTTACTTAAATAATTTGTTTCTTTATGTATTGTATGCAAGAGAATTTGGTTTTGTCTCCTGTTGAATTTAGACATTGTATATTCTGTCTCATCCAGTTGGAGCAGAGACATATTTTGCTGTTTGTCCATTTGTTCAGAGAGAGATGAATATCATGACGATACTCGTGCATGCAACTAAAAGGAGTTCAGAATGTTCCTTTCAATTTGCTGGGCAAAGTATATTATCCAAGACATCATCAGTACCTTCATCCATATTAATAACAATGAAAAGTATTCAATCCAGCCTAAAAAGGAACAAATTTAAATAAAAAGATTTCATAGAGATTGTAATTACAATGAAAGCTTGACAGTAATAACTGCATGAGCTATGCTGTATTGTTATCCTTAGTTGAAAAAATTGTTTCATGATAAATTTTTTTCAGAGGCAGGTTTTGAAAATAAACACATTATGAGAATTCATAGCCCTACTAACTTCTGTAATTTAATCCCTAAATGTGTTTGACTAGAGTACATTATTTCATCTTAATCTAGGGTGTTTCTGATTTAATATTAATGCAAGCAAACCTCTGAGGTCCCTTGGCCAAACTGAAACAAATAAGGTAAATGCCACTGAGCGAAAAGTTGCTCTTCTGGGTTCAACGGCAATGCCTGTTTTCATTTATTTGTACAAGGAGTACAAGCAAAGTGTGTTATTGATTCAAAATCCTTGCATGACAGCATGAGGCACTGTAGCAATATGCTACCAATTTTAAAGGTTATGGATGATGTCAGCAGGCTGTAATGGATATCCTTTCCTGAATATTCTGTCAGTCCTTAAATGCACACTTTGCCTTTTCATTCTGATCTCTTCTGTTTTTTAAAAGGTTTCCTCCACTGAGGACTGGTCCTACACAAGCAATTTTTCCCTCCATCGACAGCACCATGAAAATGGCAATGATCAGATGCTTCAACAGATTGGGCATCATTTCAAGCTTCCCCAGAGCACAGATCCCATCAAGAAGTTCAAAGATACGATCTACCTCACTCAGGTAACAATGGTGTCTTCAGTATAAGTAGCTGTCAATACTGTTCCATTAGATACTGTTGAAGCCAGGGCTGTTCTGTTGTCATGTCCAGTCACACAGAAAGCTTCTGTGCTGAAGCTTTGGAGAGTCCATTTTAGTTAGGAACTAGTTTGTCTCTTGTTTATTGGAGAGAGACTCCAGTTTTCACCATAGAAAAGCTGGAATACTGCTTGGGGAACTTCACAGAAATTGTCTCAACTGGGAGAAAGTCTGGCTGCGTGCGCTGCCATGGTCCCTGCAGTGCAGGGAACGCAGGGGTGTGCTGGCCTGCCTTCATACATGATTCTTCTGGTGCTATGCAGGGTGAGCATCTTCTGCTCTTCATGTGGCCCCTGTACGCTTACTGCTTTGATTTTTGCCACAAGGAATACAGTAGCTTTGCTTCTAGAGAATGCAGTTCTCTATGAATTAGGTTATTAGTAGCTTTCATTTTGTTATGGACGCAGATATTGCTATTTTAGAAAATCTGTTTTGTTTTTTTTCAAATCAGTAGGTTATATTTTGCTCTTCAGCTGTAGTAGATTAGCCTACGCTTGTTTCTTTCTTTGTGATTTGTACATGGCTTTTAAATTATGTTAAGTAACTTTTAAATGCTAATAGGCAAGTTTAAATGCTGTTACTTTTTGTTCTGTTCCAAGAATTTCAGAAACACTCTTAATGGGAGTAACTGCACATCCACTAAGTTTTTAATGTTTGAGAGCTGCTGTCAGCAAGTTTTATATAGAAACAAAACAGCTGGAGAACTGTAGGCACAGATAACAAGAGAACAAGGATAGATGATACTGTGAAATTGAGAGCAGGGGTAAAACTTGTGCAGTGAGGTCCTGTCTCAAAAATCTATGAGTTTCTGCAGAGTTAAGTCTGTCAGGACTTTAACAGGTTAGATGATTTCAGAATACTAAAATAATGATAGCAAAAAGGATAAGGAGAGTAAACTTGCCTCTAGTGGTTGACTAGAAATGTTATCTTTACCTTTGGAGCTGTCCTAAAGAATAACTTCTTCCTTTATTTTGAGACTTTTTTTTAATACCTCCCCAGCCGAGTAATATACTTTGTCAAGAAAATAACAGGCTGTTTGGCTTCTGTCGAGAACTTGGCCAATAAAAAATTCTGAAAAGTGTTTTTTAACAAGGTGGGGAAGGAGTGAAGAAGTGGGAGTGCAGGTGGAAAAAGGTTGCTCTTTCGGTACACAATTTTGACTGTACACTGGGAATATGTATTATATGTTCAGAGTATAGGGATGTGGACATCATTCATGGTAGTGTATACTGGAGGCAGTGCAGCATAACGTCATTTTGCAATTCTTGGGTTTTTTATTTACATTAATTTTTTAAAAAATTATTTAAAATGTATTTTTCTTTCCCTTGTCTTGCATTTGCCTTTCAAAGACCCTGTTGCCCAGTGATCTTCACTGGATGTAAGGCAGGGAGTAGCCTCTCCAGAGTTTCTCTAAAGATTATTATGAAGATTATTATTATAAAGCTGTTGGGAGCTGCTAGGAATAGATCTCCTTCAGGCAGAGGCCCACTGCACTGCAGGTGTATACTCTTGAAGGCTCAAGTATGAAGTTACATGCTGTTGCTGTGATGTCTGTGTTGTATGTTAATATATACACACATGCTTTGAAAGTAAAGTGAAATACAAAATACAATGCACCAAAAATAACTTTTTTTTTTATTTAATGTGTTTGTTGAACAAGGTGATGCAGGCTCAGTGTATAAAGACAGAAACTGAATTCTATCGTTTTAGTCAAAGTGAAATCATCAAGGGAGAAGGACGCACAATGGGAGCTCTGTACTGGCAACTCAGTGACATTTGGCAGGCACCTTCCTGGGCTTCCTTGGGTAAGTTTTGTGACAGTCTGGTAAAAAGCATCAACTATCAGTCTTATTTTGTTTTCCGCTTCTGGAAGTATCGGAATAAGTAGTAAGGCTCTTGTTTCTCTCTTGGGCAACTTTGCAAACTTTGATCATGTTTCTGTCTGTCCTTTAGAAATGCTCTCCAGGAAAGTGTTTTTCAGGATCATCCTAATAGTCTGTGGAAGTGGAAGAGGGTAGAGAACAAAGCAATTCTTTTCCTAAGGGAGTCTTGCTACGTAAGTTCAGATTTAGTAGCCACCAACTCTTAGCCTTGTTTTAGCAAGTTTAGACAATTAAAATGGCATGTAACTCCTAATTTCATAAAAATACTCTTGTTTAAGCAGAATTCTCATTTCTCCCAAGGAAATAATGACATTGAAGCCAGACAAAGCTGCCTATTAGGAAGCAATGATAGTTAAGATTGAGGGCACAAGCCCCTTGTGAGGTAAACTTTCGACTACCCTTGCTTTTTTTATGCAGAGCTGGATTTTCCTAAAACGTTGTGTGATATAAAATCCATTTTTTTCCAGAGAACTTTTGCATGATATGCAAGCTTTGCATGCAAGTTCTTTTAAAATCAGAAAGATCAATTCTTTTAAAATGTGAGACTTCTAAGAAATTCTGTTTCCTGTTCTAGAAATCCCTGATTATATTTCTTGGCTCAGCTGTACAGATGCATATGCGTACCCACCTTGGGTGAGAATGGACAGAGAGGGAGCTAGCGGGATAGGAGGGTAAGAAGGAGCACCCATGTATAATTATGCCAACAAATTTTGTTGATTTTGTCCCCTCTGTACCCCCATGGTAAAAGGATCAAAACCTCGCCCTTCAGTAGGTGGTATTGCACAGTGGAAGAACATACAGAGCTGTGATTCTGTTCTGAGCAGGATGGGATTTAGTATGTAAAGGCTAGGCACCTAGATTTCTTCTGTAGTCAGCTGGGTGAGAGACGGTTATCTCCAGAGTGTGATTCATTGTGTCCTTAGCTGTCTAATAAGTGGGATGAATTATCTTCTCCATGCTGAATTTGATTTTCATAGAACTTCTTAGGACACCTGTCACCCAGCATAGCGTCTGAGGAGCTCTTTATAGGAGGAGATGACTAGCTGAGATTTGGTGTCTAACATAGTCTCAGGTGAGGTGCATCACTCTGTGGCTAAATTATTCTGCTAATATGCTATTTACACACATGGTATCTTCTTATATATTATATGTATTTTTTTTTCTTTTTAGAATGCAAAAATGGAGTAATCAGACATTTGAAGAGATGAGTCATTTAGTAAGAAATAGGGGAGGAATGTGTGGTATGAGGGAAGTGGCTGAGTTTCATGCTCCAAAGATTTTGTCTAGAAGTCACGTTGAAATGGAGAAGCTGTTCTATGGCAGCTGTATAGGACTTAGGTAGATTTTCTTTCAGTTTTAGTTATTTCTCACATGTTCTGGTTTTGAAAATCTTTATTTAAGAATTTTATGTGTGAAGAAATATGAGTGAACTAGAAAAAGCTAAGAGTTAGTGTGAAATTCTTGATCTATCCTTAGAACAAAATGCCATTTGACCTTGCTCAAAAAAAAAAAAAAAAAAAATTATTACCCCACCCCATCCTCCCCTTCTTTCTCTGGGAGATGTTTGTCCCTCTCTTTTTCTTTTTGTTCTTTCTTCCCCCCCATCCAAACAAAGTAACTTCAGCCAGTAAAAGAAAACAAACCAGTATAAGAAACAGGCTATTTTATTTAGATGATAAGGCAGTGGTCCAACTATAATGCTCATCTTTTGGACTCCTAGACTTGTATTAGGAAACGGAATATCCCAATGTTCATTTTTATGATTTTAGCAATGGCTGATGCTCTTAGGCTTTAAGTGCCTCAAGAGCAAAAGACACTTGGAAAAACGTCTCTGTGTGAAACAGGTGTATTGATAGATGAAGTAATTGTGGAGACCATAAATGTCTTTTAGAGTACAGAGCTGATGAAAATATATCAAATACTTGAATTATTCATATATTGTTGAAGTTGGTTTACAGAAAAGAAGCTCAGCAGAGATACAGCTGTCCCTTTGTTTTGTTCTGTTCCCTCAGTGGAATGCGAAAAGGTTTAATATTCATTTAATTAGGCGTGTGATAGAGGGATTTTTGAAATGCTAATGGCTGAAATTATGCAAAACTTAGATAAATTAGTTTAATTTGCACTTCAAAAGCACGTTTCTGCATCTTCTTAGATGGCACAGTAGTAGTATCACCAATGACTGCTTCTTATTTAAAGCTGTTATCTCACAGAGAGCCATGGAGGGGCTTCCATAATGTCCTGTACAAAGCGGAAGTGTTTCCTCATGAAGTGGGGAGGGAAGAATGTTTCTCCTTTTAATTTACCTTTAAGATATTTGCTTGGGATTGAGAGAAAATCCAACACAGCACAGAAGTCATAGTACTTCCACCTTCAGAACTCAACAGCTTTTCCCACAACTGGGTTTGGATGGTTAGCACCCAGCTGTGGAGCGGCTGTGCCATGCTGAATGCTTTAGCATCTATGCAGTTTGTTTTGGTGAAGCGTGCCGCGATGCACGATGCACGTGGCGATTTGAGTCTCACCTTGAGGTACCCAATTCATGAGATTCCTTTGAACAGATAACAGGCTTTTATTGAAGGTTCAGTATTTAGAGCCCCTGGTGAAGTGAAACCACCACAGGCTATTACGGAGAATAATAGATCTGAATTCGTGAGACAAGATCTATCGGCATGTTTCTCAGGTTGCATTGAATGGTGTGAAGTGATTAATTTAAAATCCATTCCAGAGAGAACTGTTTGTTCTCACTCCTGCTATCAGCGTAGAAGGCTTCAGGGAACAGTCAGAAAAAAGGGTACTGGGATCTCATTACCAATCTCATTTTAGTTTCCTGTTCTGAAGTTTGATACCGCAGAGAGTGCAGACCCCATGTTATTATTGGGAAAAATTGGGGTACCATGGATTTCTTTAAGCATGCATTTAAATGTGGGGGGAGGAGAAGAAAACCACCCCAGGGCTATTTTAAATAGCTTTTGACTGTTGCCTTTGGGCATGCATGTCTGTAACAGGAAAATTTAAGCCCAGAGATTTCTTATGATAGCCCCCTGATCTCCAGATTTCTTACATCCATTTTCGGGGCCAGGGGAGTATTTTACATGCAACTCGCCTGTTTTTAAATAAAGAAATGTGACTTTGGTCTTAAGGAAATAAAGATAACAGATGAGCTGAAGAATGTGGCACTTTTTTATTAATGAGCTTCAGTTCTTTGTGCTGTCTGAAGGTACTTTGACAATTGTATTACCAAGATCCTGCTGCCGGAAAAGTTATCTTTGGAAGGCCCTTCCTTTGTGAAACTGCTCCAGCAGTTGAGCTTTTTTCTTCAAAATGCCTCTAGGCATTTCAGGAAGGGAAATACCAACCTTAAAAAGCTGATCAGAGGTAAGCAGACTAGTGCTGTTTGCAAACACCCCAAAACAATAGCTGTAGTGGTTGAACCCTAGAATTAGTTTTGAAATGGTACAAACTTTTAAGTGTGTGGTTTGTTTGCTTTTGTTTGTTGGCTGGGGCTTTTTTCTTTGGTTGTTTTTTTCCCCTGGAAGTATAATGCCAAGTTTAGTCCCAGTTGTACAAGGTTCTTGAGGATCTCTGTATCTGCTGCCTGGGTAGCAAACCTTGGTTTCCCTCCAGAAACCACTGTAAGGTGGTTCCGTAATCCACCTGGAAATCAAGGCACAGCAGAAATTGAGGGCAAGGCCCATTCAAAGAGAAATGGGATTTTATATTACACTGAGTAACAGAAACTGCTCTACTTCAATTTTATTATTCCTTTTCATATTTAAGACAGTTGAAGCCTAGATTTTCATCATGTAAATTAAGCTGAGCTAAAAATTGCAGTCAGCAGGCACTGAAACCTCAGCCGGTGCTGGGTAACTTGTCTGAGCTTGTGGTGGCCCCTGTCTGAGGCCTGCTGTGAACAGCATCTATTGCACTGACAATTGAAATTCCTGAGAGTCATGGGGCAGTCCTGAGGGCTTCAGAGAGTTCAGCCCCTCACAAAGCCGGAGGTTAGGCACAGTGCCCATTCCTCCTATGAGACCTACTGCTTTTATATTTCAGATCAGATGCTACCCCATCATTTACTCTGTTTCAGATAATCTATACCCCATCTAAATCTCTCCTCTTCTCCAGTTTCATGGCCCTGAAAAGTAATTTGTTAGCACTCCCTGGTTTTGACAGAATTGTCCTTTAGACCACCAACATTTTTTTGCCAAGAATTGTCTTTGGAATGCAATAATGTGTCTTTGTTCATGTACTGAACAGCAGCAATACCCTGACTGTATCAACAGTCTGTTTTGAAGAAACTCAGCAGCCTTTCCTGAAGTTTTCTTTCAGACTTCCATCTCTTTGGTTTGCTTCAGTGCTATTAACTTGAATGCTGCTGGTGGTGTTTTGCTGGCAAGTCTGAGCTCATAGCATAGTTTAATCTTGTATGGGATTTCCAGGCAGATACCAGCTTTTCTTTTCTGTTCTCCAAGCTAGATCGTTGTGAGCTTGCTGAAAACAAGGTGATGTGCAAGGTGCTAAGCTGGAGACAATGTACTTTGCTCTCCACAAACTTCGTTCGTGTCTATGTGGAGCGCAGGCAGAGCATTTTCAGGTCTGCCTGTGAAAGCCGCAAACACGCCCTTTAAAGACCCCATCACTCTGGATGAAGTCCTTCATTCTGAAATATTTGAAAGTGCTAAGAGTACTTAGTACTTTTGTACAGGTACCCAAACACAGAGAGGTAATTAGTTATGAGAAAAACATGTTACTGGAAATATTTTTCAGCTGAACTTTAAACTTGTATAAAACAAAGAGCCAGAAACAAGAATGAAACCAGTATCTAACTTTTCTTTTCTTATGAGATGATGCGGCCAACTTGCTACTTCTTTTTAGTGCTATTTCAATCACTAGATAATGGTTGAGCAAAGACAGAGTAAAAATGCTGACAGTGGGTGCTAGGTGGAAAATTAATAGAGAAAGAAATGGAAGCAACTTCTATTTCAAAATGGTTGGGTGTCAGTGTTGCATCTGGCAAAATTACATTTTTTGGAGAGGGAACAAAGTTTGATGGCTTTTTCAGTTTGCTAATGGCAGACTATCAAAATATTAAAAGTAATGACGTACAGCTTTCCATCACATAGGCAAAGTGAACTGTTTGGCATAAGTCTACATCATGTGTCTGCTAAATCCCATGCTGTAAGTGTTGTCTCTAGATTTTGGCAAATTCATGTTGCCTAACTCAGAGCTGTGTTTGGTTTGAGAACCTTGTTGGCTTTTTTTTTTTTTTTCCTTCGGTGCTACTGATGTTCCTCTAAGGCAAAACTGAGAGAGGAGGACTGAAAAAAAGGGGAAGAGAGCACTTTGCATAAGCACCAAAAGTCAGTCTCTAATTTACAGTGGTGGTAGTTTTGTGGCAATGTCACCAATGCCCGTGTTGTCTGGGTTCTCAGCAACATAGGTGCTCCAGCTGTTTGCTTAGTATGTAGTATGCTGTGTCAGTTTTGTTAACGTCACTTGTGTTTAAGGCTTTGTTTAAAATTGTATAACAGCATAGCAATGATAGCACTAACACTTAAAAAATGTGACCTTTTGGTGAAGCTCAAAAAAAAGCTTCAAGGAGCTTCAGATCCCTTCCAGAGCAGAGCCTCGACTGGAAAAACACAAGAGTAACTTTAGCCATTCTCTGCACTTGACAGAGGTGAAAACGCGTGGAGGGGGATATTGTATTGCCATAGCAGGACCAGAAAGCACAGGAAAGGACTGTATGCCAAGGCAGTCTTGGATTCAGTCTGACTCTTTCTCTGTTTTAATGCTTTTCAGAGTATGGTGGCAAGTGGAAACTGCTCCATTATTTTGCCCAGAACTTCTTTGCGCCACTGCTGCCTGTGGCCTATGAAGACAAAGGTACGTTGTACATCTATGGTGTCTCAGATCTTCATGTGGACCACAAGGTGACTTTGACGGTAAGTGACACCTCTTTCGCCATGCTTGTGTCGCTCCCGCAGAAATGTGAGAAGCTGAATGAGCACATCTTTGTGTAGACAAGCATCAGTAAGTCATGCTTAAACACAATGAGGTGCAATTCTTTTGTTTAATCTTCTTGGGGCAACGCTATCCTTTATTATAGTAGTGTGTACTGCTTCACAGAACAAGGAATTAATTGCCTTGCTTATAGCCTGTAGGAATAGCCCTGAAATCAACTATTCTGTTGAAATTTTAAAGGGATTGATGGTTAAACAGAACAAAGTGTAAAAAATGGTACCTCACTACTTAACAAAGCTGTTCCCTGAGTGTTAGAACTAGATTAACTAAGTGGAGGGAAAAAAGGATTGTACCGTTGCTCAAACTACACTGCTTTGAGAAAAAGAACTAATTATTTTCTGAAATATCAACAGAACATCTAGATGTACTTTAATTGCAAGATTACCTATGCAATGTCACCATTTTACAATTGATGCCTTAGCTGTTTTCTCATAATGTGGTAGAAACTGTTAGGATTTCTTATGCGTTATTTGGGCTGCTCAGTTGTCCTGTGGAACACAGTCTTGCTTTTCAATTTGTTACATGTTGTTGCTGTTAATCATACAGCAACCAGACCCCAAATGAATTTAGGGAGGTACAATTCCTGTCGTAAAGGGCGTCCCATATGAAAAGGCTGGGAAGGATGGAAAAATAGCCTTAGAGACCTGGAGTGACTAGTAATTTCAGAACTAGTAGTATACCAATTCCTAGTTGACTGCTCTGTCTGGTGGGCTGCCATGAATTTTCAGATTTATAAGGTTACTTAAATATAGTAGTATATAGCATGGAAGATGGCTGCAATTTCTGCATAGTCTGTTCTTAGAGTAGGACTGCACTTCATGAAATTGTTTATTTCTGGTCTGAGTTACTGTAACAGGCTTCAATTCAGATTTTCTGATAATGTCAGAGAAGCATTGGCAGCAGGGTAGTTCCCATGAATACTGTATTTTTCACTTCAAGAAAATTTGGATATTAAAGCTTTTGAAAGGCGTTAAGATCTGTTCCTGACTGCAGACCCCTGTTAAGGTTAAAAATAACCTAAATTGTATTAAGAGATAGAGTGCTGTAATTCTCATTGTGTCTGTCTTCCAAATTATGCTGCTTTTTTTTTTTCCCTAACATAAGAGTGCATTCATAATGCGTGCGTGATCTCTGGTCATGTATATTTTACTGTATTAATATAACTTCCATAATCCCTTTGAAGATGATGCAGCTTGCTTCTGTTTAATGGTGATTGTGCAGAAGCTCTAGGTTACCCAGTTGGGTTACATCAGATAACACTGAACAATGTCAAGAAAATCCTTTGTTTGACTTTTTTTTTTCATCGGGGAGGGGAGGAAAAAGAGTCAACAAATTAGTCACTAATTCCATTTCTCAGCTCTCCATGGGCAAGAATTGGCAACCCCCTTCTCTCAAGGAGCCTGGAGAAAACAAAAAGCTTTGCAGATCAAGAACAACAACAGATCCAGACTCTGTGAAATAGACTTCTTGTTAGGTTTATATAATATATTTATTATGCCGTATAAATTGTTTAAATCTTTGTGGAGTTTCTTGCTAGGTGGAAATCAGCTCTACTGTCAGGAGAAACATCTCCTGCAATAAGTAGTCCAAAACCTAGGATCCTGGGTTGTTTTCACAGATGTAACTTTTCTTCTAAGCTTTGTGCTCTCTCAACATGCTTGACAGGTCACTGTGCATGCCTGGAGTTCTTTGGAGCCAGTATGCACCCTTGCCAAAGATGCTGTGACTGTTAAAGCACAAAGTGCTGTCCCCATCTACAAGGAGTCCATAAATGACTTGCTGGAAAGATGCACAAATTGTACGAGGAAAAGCTGCGTTATTACTTTCCGTCTTGTGGGAGAAGGTGGGCTCCAGAGTCCTGTGAACCATCACTTCCTTTCATCACTAAAGGATGCTGTCGGATTAGAAAAGACCCAGTTTAGTGTAAGCACCAGTCACACTAAATTACTGTCTTTGGTTTTGCTAATCTCACTGGTTTGAGTTGTTTGCCTGCTATGCAGTGTCTGATTCTACTTAATGTTCTTTCTCCTTATTTGTTGCAGTTCTAGCTTCCATGTTGAGTTCAAAATTAGACTTTTTTTTTCTGTGTCACTATATGTATATCAAAGTAACACTGGTGGTGAGGTTTTTTTGGTGTTTTTTTTTGTTTTAAATAATGAAGTCTTCATTTAATTTGTTTTGACTGTCTTTCACCTGACTGCTGCTGCATTGCTCCTTTCGTTCCTTTTGTCCCTAGATAGCAAATAGCATCATGTCAAGTGTTTTGGCTTGCAGACAGTACTGTGTGTCAGCCCTAGGTGATGCTACTTCAACTGAGTGTGGAGGGCATTATTGCCAGCAGTACTTCCTCCTGAAGTGCTCAGACTCTCAGATCAGTGTACCATTGCTAACATGCAACATCGCATGCTCCTTTCCTCCTTCTGCAAATCCTCTGCCCTTTAGCTAAGAATTATGATTTGCATAATAGCGATTATTTCTTAATATCTGGCAAGTAATATCTTCTGAAAGGCACAGAAAGCATCAGAGTTGTGTAACATTGTCATTTAGTCCATTTGCTGCTTCTCCCTAGATTTCTTCTGCTCCTAGCAAGCTTGGTCTATGTGTAGAGAGCAAGCATGTGTACATGCACGCTTTGTTAAGCCTCACTTCTTCGCATGTAAATCTTATTGCAAAATTCTTCATCAGCAGATTGGCAGGATGAGGACCTGTGTGTTCTCACATTTGGCTTCCAAAATGCAGCTTTGCTCTTTAGAGCTAAACTAAACAAGGGAGGAATAGAGGCCTTTAATCTCTTTGAATCTGGACCAGCAGAATTGTTTTTTGTAAAGCAAATGGGCCAGATTTTCCTCTCTTATCTCTTTCATGGCAGCATGGTTTGCCTCCTGAGTATACAAAGGAAGGAAATCAGCCTGGTTTTATTTTTTTCAGCTGGTGGCACAATCTGGAGTCTGAGTCATGCTGGTTTTGATGTGGATGACATCATCAGTAATAAAAGCTCTGCAACTGGAGGATCATTGGGAAATGTCACTCCTTTTTCCCAGGGCTGTGGTGTCTCTGCAGTGCTATCTAATAAGGATAGCTAGCAAGGATAAATGCAGAGCGGTTATTTTAAGAAAGTATGCAGCTGTGATTTAAAAAATTATTCTGTTTTGTGAGAAGCTGGTGCTTCTGTACATAGTTACTAATAAACTAGCTAGACTTTCAAATGCGTTGCTAATCCAAATGCTACTCTTCGTAGCATTCCTTCTAAAAAAACGTGAAGGCTTTAGTGTTTCTTCAGAAAACAAAAGGTGCAGAGGATATGTGCTTTTTCTTAAAAATGAACAGTGTTGTCTTTCTTGTAAGCGGGATGTGTTTTCTGCACTTAACATAATTTGTCTGCTTTTTATATATAGTTAATTGGTTTTTGAAAATGATGTAGCATATTTCATGATGAGGAATGGGGAGTGGTGCATGAAAATGCATCCTGGTTGTGCCTTTAAGCCTCTCTGCGATTGACTACTGATAGAACCTAATATAAAACATTATACTTTGTCCTGATGTTTGACAACATAGCTGCCTTCTAAATGTAGTACAAGGACTTCACTGCCGTGTTCCATTAAGATGAGGTGGCCTCCTGCGTTACTGTGATTTTTTTTTTCCCATCTTTTGCTTCTGTGTATTTCTATGACTGATGTGATCAGAAAGGCCAGCTACTTTAGTAGTTGTGAATTTATAGGTTGAGTGAACTATGTTGGTGAGAGGACAAATCTCTTTCACTGCAGGAGGTATAGGATCCCAGGACTGGGTACAAGTCAGATGACCGTTTATTTGGTTATTTTCATAGGAAGATGGTAGAATGATAGTACTTCATGGCACTTTTCTGCACTATGTAGTATTCTGTAGGAAGGCTATAATAACATTTGCAGTTTTCCCGTGATTCAAATGTCATTGTTCAGTCTGTTTTACTGACATGCAGGTCTTTCCCAGTTTGGGTGTAACCGGGTTCTTTAACACGTGTATTTTCCTTTATTTATTTATTTATTTATTTTATTTCTCTTCCAGGCCTTTGTATCCCAACAAGATGACATTTATAGATTTGATCTTCAGACCACTGCAGTTGCTCCTTTTGTTTCTCTGGATGTAGGAAGTATAAAGGGCAGATTTAGTGATAATGGTTTCCTCATGACCAAGAAGAGGAAGGTGGTTGTGTTTTATCCTTGGGAACCTACCAGTGTTGAAGAACTTGAAAAGTCACTAACCTTGACCTCTCTGGTGGATGTTATCTGAGGATACTTAATTTTCTTATAGATAAGGAGTGAAACAGGAGGAGGAAAAAAAATAAGAAGCATTTGACTACTGTTGAAGTGACATACAGTTTGAGCTGACTAGAGAACATGCTGTCTATTCCTGTCATGTGTGAATTTTAACTGCTGGTTCAATGTAAACATACCAACAGCAAAGCTTGCGTATAATGTGTGTGGTGTATTGAAAGTAAGGCTTTCTCAGGTAACGGGGCAAAATATATCCCATGTATAAAATGGGAGGGGTGTGTCAGTGCAAGAGAGCTAGTCTAACTTCTCCAATTCACAAGAGATTGGAATTGTGAATTCATCCTAAATAAGAAGCAACACAAATATGCACCTCCAGACTATGGTTGTAAAAACACATTTTTTACAGTTTCACTGTGCTGTAAGTGGGGATCCATCTCTGGATAACAGCAAGGCACGCTGGGGGCAAGGGGGAAGGGCAGGGAGCGAAGCTGGAACCACCTCTACAGGTATACCCCCACTTGGAGTTGTTTGATCTGTCTGCACCCAAATTGGGAGAGCACTAGTCCTACCCTTTCAGATCTGTGGCTGTCACTCTTGTCAGGTGTCCTGCCCACCTCCTGCAAGGTGGGCTTCCAAATCCAGACCACCGAGCCATGCTGTGGGCAGGCTGCTAAATGTTCAGCTCATCTGTCAGATGTGGTTTGAAATGCAGCTGGGATCTTGCTGCAGCTCCACAAGGATCCTCTATCAGTTCAAGCAAGTATTAATTTTTTTGCAAAGCACCTAGCAGAGTCAGCACTTTACAGCAGAAGATGTTTGAACAAGCTCTACACCATAAAAGCACCATGTGGGTGATGCTTTCTGGGGGTCTGGAGCACATGTGGGGAGAGTGGCTGTGCGTTCCATTAGTCAGTTAGAAAACTGGGGGTTGTTTTCTTGCAGTGATCATGGTTTTAAGGGGCAAACAGATGAGCATGTTGAGTGATGCTCAGCTATCTCTGGTGCTTTTTGAACTGGGCGTTAACCATAACTGACATACTCCTGAGCAAGAGGAATAACTTAGATGGAAGGGAAATGATAAATGGAAGTTGCTTACAAATGCTTTATTAGGTCACCAAAACAATAGGAGGGCTTTTCTGATTCAAAACTTGTCCTAGTTGAAAGAAAACATGAAAGCAATCAAAATATGTATGTGTATGTGCCAGTGTTTATAGGTTATATAAAATAAATAGGGAAAATTATAGTCATTAATAAAACTTAACAGTTAGAAAATGCAGACATTGGTAAAGGAATTTAAATGTTATCTAAGAAGCATCCTGGGCCAACAATAGAAGAAACATCCTGCAATTTTTTAGAGTCCTGGAAGCAAAGTGGAATCAAAGCAGCAATAGAAGCAATATAAGGTAAGGATGAAAAATGTGGAGAAAATATGGAATAAATATGACTAATAAATATTGGTGCAGTGTATTAGGAAAAGGGCACGTTGGTTGACATCTTTCTCTTGCATTGATGTAGAAATGTCTCTTCCAGCAACATCTAGATAGAATTTCAAAATGGCACTTAACAGTGTTAAATAAATAAAATTTTGACACAATTACTTCTGTCAAAGGGTACCTGAAGGTTGATGGTATTTGTTCCTAGTGCATCCCAGAATACGAGTGAAGTTTCAGAGACGTAGAAAAGAGCTTTTGGATTGCTAGAAGCCATAAACCATGAATTTGGATAACTCTGACCTTGTTTAGCCTGTCACTAATTTTAGGCAACATGATGAAAGAAACGATGTGGTACATTATCAATAATTGCTGAAGTGGCTATGCAACTAATGCCTATCAGCACTGTTATGCAGAAGAACATTCTTTTAGAAAATGTGTTTTTTTGCCATTGCTTTCTGCAGTTACTGGACTGGCATTAAAAGGTTCAGATAATTTAAAAATTATTGTTATTTTTGAAGGTCAGAAGCTCCCTAAAGAGTGGGTCCATTCTTTCTTACTGGAAATCTTTAATTCAGCACCAGGTGCTGTTATGAAAGATTAGCAATTGCTTAAGCCAAATGCTTGAGCTCAAAACAGAATTTAATGGGGGAGGTTCACTTCCATTATTGTCTTAATATCCTTAATATGCTCCTTTGGTTTCCTGGTGTTGTAGCAGGTATGTATTTATAGATGCAATTTTCTCCTTTCCCCTGCGCAGCAGTGGCTGTAAAATGTACCTTGGTTAACCATTTCCCCCTGGTACTTTTGCCATTGCGTACTGTACCGTACTTGGTACATTGTTCTGCTTTTGTCTCACATCAGGGCAAAGATAGGAATGCAAAAGTGAAGAGATCTTCAGAGCATCCATCGCTCCTCTCAACACATCCATCTGTAGCCATCTGAGTGTTGTTGCAGCTACCCAGCAGCACCGGTGCTGGCAGCTGTGTCTGGTGGGCCAGGGATCAGGAATGCTCAAGGAGAGCATTTGGTAAGCGTCATGGTGCTTGTCCTTGTGTCATTAAATTATTGGTGGCAACAGAGGAGGGGAGTGGCTCATCAGTATTCCCTCAGGGTGCAGCCTTGCGATGCTTTGTTCCAGGGATGGCTGGGTTTGCTTGTGCTGATGGCATTTGTTTGCTCGGGCTCCCTCTGTCCCACAGATGGCAGAAGCAGCAGCCGGGAGTTCCCCTCAGCGGGAGCCTTGCAAACGCCCTGCAGAACAGAACTTGAGAGCAGGATTTGGAAGAAAGCTGTATGGCATTGGCTCATTGAGTGTCCTAAAACTGGTCTCAGTCAGAGATGTGGCTCTGAACCCGTTCAGGACCTGCAGAGAGTGTTTTGAGCTCTAGAGGCACTTCTTTGGTGGTACTGTCTGCCACACAAGCAAGACTCATTTTGCTCCAGTTTACTGGAGCGCTTCCTTGGACACTCTCCCAAGTTGTTCTACATCTTATCCAGGAAAGAAACATGTAAATCTGTCTAAAGTTCCTCTCTAAGCGTTCATAGCTCTGTGTCAGGCTTTGCTGTTAGCTGATGTTTGCATACATTGGGGCCTGGACAGTTTTTCTGCCTTAGAGCCATATCTTTTCCCAATACTTTTATTAGTCCCCTTTTGTTTTTGCAGATCTGTAGCAGAGACCACGTCAGTGATCTGTAGCGGTGTCAGGTGCAAAGGAACAGGCCAGTGAGGTTCTTATTCTCAGGAAAGGACAGTACGGTTCTGTAGCTTACAAGCCAGCTGGATGTTGTCAGAATCATAATTTTATTTCTTACCCTCTGAGGAACTTTTGGTTTGAATGTTTAAGGACATGTTCCAGTCAAGGAATATGGTTTACGTAACTCTGCTTTCCAGTCAGATGTTACAAGACAGCAAAATGAAAGCCCCAATTGAGTTTAATTAGGGTGGAAAAACAAAACTTCAGTGAGAAACACAGAACCTTAAAACTCCTTGGTGTCGTCCCTGTCAACATTGCGGAAAGGCCGTCTTACTGTAGGGCGTCGAGTCAGTCAGTAAAGCCCTGTAGATGTCAGTTTTCATTATTAGTGTGCATCGTAGCCAAAACAGAGGTGTGTCTTTGGTCCGGGCCACTCCAGCAAAGGAAACATGCTGCAGCATGGAGGGAAACAACGCCCTGAGGACTCGGCAGGGGAAGGGGGTGAGTCTGGTTGCTTGCCAGGACCTGTTCTTGGGGTTCTGCTTTTTGGAAGTGGATCTTGAGATTTCTTGATGGGCTCTGAGAGTGCAAAGTGGTTCGGTATTGCTCTTGGCATAGCTTTTGTACTTTGTGGCTGGCTGGGGACCTGGCTGAGTCTGTCAAGGGGAATGGCTGTGGTAGAAGTGACATTACCCTTGTGTATTGGAACCACTGGCCCGTGGATTGAGCCCGGCTCTGTGGCCCAGCGGGAGCTGGGTAATCCAGAACAGGAGCTCTGAATAAGAATACGCATGGACTGGCAAGCTGGTGGCCTGGTAGGGAAGCATGCTGTTGTCAAATGCAGGAGCTGAAAGTTTCAATCCTTTTTCATGATGAAAAATCAAACCTTAAATGCTGACCTCTGATACCTCTTTGCAAACGTTGTGATTGCCAGGCTTTTACCATCATGCAGCTTATCTCTCTTCTCGTGTTGTAGCAGTCCTCCTTTGTCTGTCATAAATAAGCTAGATAGTAGTACTGGTCATCAAGCATGCGATTCTGTCTTACCAACCAGGATGTGATACACCAGGATTTAAGCTTCAGCTCACCTCAACACTTGTAAATGGTGTGATGAAGCTTGCAGGTGGTTTCCTGTTAAAGGAGGAGTGGAAAGTTTGCTCTCTTGTTCAGAGTTGTTCCATGGTACTGGTAGGATGGCAGGAGGTTGTAGTTGAGTTGCCCAGCCCAATCACTGGTGATGAGCTGAGGACAGCAGGGGAGCTTCCATGATGAAGCAGGCCCAGTGTTCAGGACAGTGATGCCATCTAGCCATCTGCTACACATCTGGAGGTGCTCTGGCTACAGATTTGGATTTGTACTGTTGCCAAAAGTAGAATTTCTTGCCTGGGGTGCTGAAGATGAGATACTGAGATGATGGCACATCTGAAAGAAGTGAGACATTAGTCATGCTCCTCTCTTTCTGGCAAACATCATTGTATTAGCCAGCCCAGAGGGCATGACGCTACTCTCTGTGCACCTGAGCATGTGTGTGTGCTGACTCAACTGGAACGTTAGCAGCTGCTGCTGCAGGCCACAGGGTAGCTGAAGTTAAGTCAGTCACAAGTGTTTTCCCTTGCAGTGTGTAATGAAGTCCCCTGATCTGCTAGTGCTCTTCTATATTGTGAAATAGCCAGGGTAAGCGGATGGCTGAAAAACTTGTATAGCAGTTGCTTTTAAATGAATCTGTGGGGAAACCTCTACAGGCTTTGAGTCATGCACATACTGCAGCCTAGCCCTAAGCTGGGCATCAGACTGCTTCATAACCCTGAGTACGGAAAAGCAACTGCTAGGTAATTGCCTTGTGCTGTCTTTTGCTTGTACCTGTAGGAATCTTTTTGAAGCCAGCAAATGTTTGGACCTTGTCTTTGGCAGTTACTCCGTGATTGTGTGCTCCAGAAGAGCTGAAGGCCATGGATGGTGGGTGAGCACGGACCATTGCACCCTGAGCTAACACATGGGCACCACTGTTCCTGCCACTTAGTTGGAGGGAGTTGAGTTGCTCTTTTTCCTTAAACATGGGGAAACAGCATTTCACTTCTCCAGAAAAGAGAGAAAAGACTTACATACTTTCCAAGTTTGCAAATACATCCCAAGATAACACCAGAAACCTACAGCTGTGGCAGCCAATGTAAAATCAAGGGCAGTTTAACTTTCTGAATAATCCTTTTTACATCAAATGTAGAGAAAATCTCTTGTGTTCTGTTGCCGCAACTGATTTTTACTGCATTCCACAAGTTTCTGGTGTTTATTCCAGCAGTACAGTACCAAAATGATGTAGCAAGTTCCAATTATTGCAAGTACAGTTTAAGTTTAGAATTGTTTCAGATTTTGATCCTCACTGTAATTAATTTAAAATTTAATAATAAACTTGCCTGAGTATGCCCAAAGGTTACGTCTCCATACATTCCAGGGAGAAAAAAGATGAATTACATAATGTTTATTATTTTAACATTGATCCATTTGAATACGGCAGGTGTTTCCAGATGGATCTGCAGTCAGTCACTGTCAAAGCGACGGGAAGCATGACTAGCACAGAGAAGGACAAACCCATGAAATCAGCTTCTAAAGGTCAGCTTGAGGTTGTTGGTTGGTTCTTTTTTGACCTTTTGTTTCCTCAGAGGTAATACAGAATAGGATGGGGACAATACCCAGTGCTACAAGGTGTAGGGAGGTCCCCGTGCTCACTTCCTGTGCTGAATGACTGAGTTGCACCATTACCACCCTCCTTTTACCAGTTTAGTGAGAGTGGTTTCTCTCTGTAAGGCAGGTATACAGAGGAGTGCTGAGACAAAAGGTAAAGCAGAAAGAGTAAAGCTGTGTGTTTTTAGGATTTTCTTTTAATTGAGCTGCTTGAGGAAAACACTAGGCTCTCCAGTAGATGAGCTCTGCCAGATGAGAACTACACAAGAAGACACAGACAACTCTTACTAGATGTTCTGCCGCTTTCTATAGCGTGTCCTACGCTGACTGCTGGTGGCTAGTTCTGACAAACGGTGTGGCATACACAACACGCGCAACACATACTTAAGATGCTAAGTCTTAGTGCAGATGAGAAAAGTTGTCCTGTTTTGTGCCTCACCTGTGAAAACTTGGTGTTCCTGTTTAATTAGTGAGAATACTTTTAAATTAGTATTTTTCTATTTCTAGAAAAAGAAGCAGGGGTGGGGGGGGGGAAGGACCAAAGACTGTTTTGTTAAATAGACTGAGATACTGCAAGGAAAGAATTAAAGAAAGAATACCCAGGACAGGTGTCCCACTGTTCATTGCATCATCATTAACCTGATGAATGGCTATTACGCAGCTTTTGGTCTTGAAGTGCTTAAGCAAATCCAGATCCAGGTGTCTTCTGGTGGTTTAAAAGCAGAGCTGGTCAGAAATAAGGCTAAAAGGTGTGAATGAACAGCCAGGATCCCCTGATGACCTGCAGGATCGCAGAAACATCAAATAAAAGTCTATGCTGGCCCCCTGAGTTCTGCTGGAAATTCTGTGTCAGCAGAAGGTGTTTTTGACTCGGACAGCAGCAGCTAGGGCTCACAAAGCTCCTCCACCCTCAGGATGTTTGCCTGCTTCTGTCACAGCTGGAATGCAAGGAGAACACTGGACAAGAACATTAATTGAACAAAAATCCATATGTCTTTGACACTGCATATGTAGGTTATGCATACAATAACTGAAAGAACGGCATTTTTACTGTTATGCATCTTGTTTCTCTGGAAGTAATATACTTAGTTAGATATCAAGCTGAATTACTATTTCACAAGGCTTTTTTCGTTACTCATGGTTTAATGAATTACAGCAAATACTGCTCTAAATGTAACAGTTCTCAAGGTTTATCTTGATTCCTTTTCTCAGGAGTAACACCCAGGTTACTCAAGACTGAGCTGAGCCAAGAACAACACTGTCACTCTCCATCTTTGTGCCAAGAAAACTGGCTACAAGTAAGTGACAATGGTATGATGCTGCTCTTTGCTTTTTCATAATGAAATCTGCTGTCTGGGTTCTTAGTAGGGCCAACATCCGCAACAGTTACACTCACCATCTCAGAATCAACATGAAACAAGAAGAAATACTGCTCAGGAACAGAGTTATTAGAGGAGTTTTCTAGACAGCCCAAAGAACTGTCTCATCAGAGTTTTGCCAAGATACTAATTAGTTGGTTTCAGTGTAAATGATTCTCTGCTGCCATAATTGTGAGGAGAGAACTAAAAGAGGCCATGAGTCACAGGCTTTAGTTCCAAAGCATAAAGCACAGCTGCTCAGCAGTAGCTGATGCTCCTGGTCTCCCACCATAAAAGATAATTAAACTTTAAGACAGGTGGCTTGCAACCCTTTATTTTAGTACCTGGAAATCAGCATAATCTTGCATCGATGTCTAAAACTGAAATGATAAGTCTTCAGTAACTCTACTTGAAAGATAAGCAAAAATTACAGCAAGTGTAGACAAGAGATTTCATTTTGGGTTTTTATTATAAAAGTAAAATAAAAATAAGCACTTAAAAAGCACATTTTTTTTAAAGGAACACATATAAAAAAACCTATTTACAAATAGGAAAAGGCCGACCTTGAAATTTTTTTTTTAATAAGAGGCATCAAAGTTAAGTTTAAATACGTTATTTGAAATATACAAGATTCTTTTTTTTTAGTATTCTCTTTTCTCTGAATTGTCATTATTGTGATTAAAGTAATGATTTTTCTTTGCCAGCAATGAGTTCTTTTCATGCAACGGTGCTGCGAAAATTATGAAAAGAGCAGCTAGAAACTGTAGGCGTTGATTGCTCTGTGTGCCTTACCTCTTTTTATTAAGTGAGTTGGTATTATGCATTAACAAGGAGTGACTTTCATCTGTAAAAGAAAATCCTCACACACCAGCAAAGCTCCGTCAGTCATTCAGTGTCCAGTGCTGTGTATTAATGCGGCAGCAGAGCCCTGGTTATTGTATATGGCTTGTAAATGAACAAAGTTAAATGTACTTGAGGAAGGAAGCAAGGGCTAGGAGTTGCATGCTGAAGTCACCATTGGTTCAGGTTTGTGTGTGGCTCCTCCAGCGCACTTTGGGTTGTGAATTCACTTCCCTCTGGCCAGTATGATACCCAAGTGATTTTAAATGTCACATTTGTTCCTGTAACTGCATCTTGCTAACTGAATGTTACTAGTTGGCTATATAATTGCTTTGCACTGAACTCTCATGTCCATAGCCCAGGGTCATTTTGCTGAGTGGTACTGATGACGTGCTGTTCAGACAGTCTGAGTAAGTAAAGCTCAGTTTGCGGAAGGAGGTCTCCACACCACTGTCACACATGCTTTCGTTGTCTTGAAATTTACTATTATAAAGCTCGCCTGTGGGAGAGAAAAGGGATATATATATATTATCATTTGTACTGGTTCAGTAACATTGCTGTCAGAAAAGCCTAAGGACTGCAAACCAATAGGGTTAAAGCTCTTCTATAGGAAAATAATTCTAACTTTAGATATTACAATAGGAAAAGCTGTGCTGAATGTTTTTAGATGATCTGATGCACGGCTGGCAGAGATCGGCTGCAGTTGGAGCTTGGATGGGATGAGAACTCTGATGCTCTGCTGACACTAACGCTGCCACTGCACTAGTCAGGACTCTGCCCAAGCGTGGTAGGAGCAGGGTAGAAGGTTCTCTGGTTCTCAGATTCTATGCAAGCATACAGGTCCAGGATGAGACTCCTAAAGCTCTCTCATGTTATTTCACATACAGATTTATTTTTGAGACAAATACTTGAACAATTTTCATCTGGTGAGTCTGAATATGTAGAATTCAGCAGCAGCTGTCATCTGTGCAAGATCCCCAAAAGGAGTGCCTGACTGCAAGAGAACTGTATCTGAGTTGAACAGATGATGTGGGCTCAGAGTGATGAACAGCAGGCAGCATATTAGAGTTCAGGACTATTTTTCTAAACAGCGATCTTAAAATAAATGATGCAGTCCATTTGTGTTGCAAAGCAGCAGAACCCCTCTTACCCTGTAGGATTAATCTAAAGAGGTAATATGTGCAAGTACACTTTTGGATAGGTGTGAAGGTTCATTCCATGTCTGAACAAGCATTTTTCTATAGAGAGTAAACTGGCAATGGTAGACCAGGATGGAGTTAACCTGTTGTTTCCTTTTTCTTTCCAGAAGTATCTACAGTATTTTCCCAGAGGGTGTAAGTTTCCACATTAGGAAACAGGGCATCAAGAAAAAACAAAGATTTTTTTGTTACATAACATGGCCAGGCAGTGCCTGAACATCTGATGACTTACTCCCTTCTCCCCACCTCTGTTTTCCTGTTAGTAGAGGTCCCTGCCCAAAAACCCTGTAGGCCCTCTGTCGTTGAAGATGCTCAAAACTCAACTGAACAGGGCACAGGCAACCTCATGTAATGTTGTAGTGGCCCTGCTCTGAGGAGGTAGTTGGGCAACGTGACTGCTGGAGGTCCCCTGGAACCTAAACCACCCCCAGTTTCTCTGTCTACAGAACACTGGGCCATTTCAGAGTGCCACACATCATGGAAGGAGAAATTTAATACTGAAGTCTTACTGAGAAGTTTATGAACCCCAAACATTTTCTTTTTTTTTTTTTTAAAGTGAAAGTAAAAAGGTAAAGGCACTTGTACAGGCCTGGGAGATCATTCCCTGGTTTATCTTTTGAAACTTCTCCCCCAGTACATCCAAGGAGTTACCACTAGTAAATGGCAGATGCCTGGTTTTAGAAAAGGGAGACAGTAGGGCTACTGCTTGAAACAGTCCATTTTCCCCTCTTTTCTAGGCCTAGCAAATGCTTACAACAATGTCCTGCTACAGTAAAATATTTCTGAAATTATGTGTAAGAAACTATAGAATCATAGAATCATCGAATCATTAAGGTTGGAAAAGACCTCAAGGATCAAGTCCAACCATCAACCCACACCACCAACCCACTAACCCATGTCCCCAAGCACCACATCTACACGTTTCTTGAACCCCTCCAGGGATGGTGACTCCACCACTGCCCTGGGCAGCCTGTTCCAATGCCTGAGCACCCTTTCGGTGAAGAAATTTTCCCCTGGCGCAACCTGAGGCTGTTTCCTCTTGTCCTATCACTTGTTACTTTAGAGCAGAGCCCAGCACCCCCCTCACTGCACCCTCCTTTCAGGCAGTTGTAGAGAGTGATGAGGTCTCCTCTCAGCCTCCTCTTCTCCAGACTGAACCCCCCCAGCTCCCTCAGCCGCTCCTCATCAGACCTGTGCTCCAGACCCTTCCCCAGCTTCGCTGCCCTTCTCTGGACCTGCTCCAGCCCCTCAATGTCCTTCTTGTGGTGAGGGGCCCAAAACTGACCCCAGGATTCAACTATGCAATCTATTAGAAGTCCACAGGCAGGGGATGGAGAGGAGAACTGAAAAAATGTTTTCAATAAAGCTCTTGATGTTTTGCTGTCAATTTTACCTGTCCCTCTGTTTGCAAAGGTGGGTGGTGATGATGATGGAAGAGCTTTTGTTGTATTGTCCTTGTGAGACAGGCTTTGTGAGAGGCATAGTGCTTTCTGAATTATTTCAATGGCTTCTGTGTGATCCATCTGTCTCAAAGCAGCAATCAGCTCTTGAACTGTACCACCAGAAACCTAAGAGAGAAGACATCAGATGCTTGCCATCATCCATGCTAGCTGACACCAAAGGGCTGCACTGTGCAGGAGGAAAAGGCTCTCTACATGTCTGTGTGTTCTTTATAACTTGTTACAGCCACATTACCTCATAGTTATCTAGCAGAGTTTTTGATGGGGAAGGGCTCAACCTGAAGGCATTAGTAAGTATGCCAAGACCCAGTTTTTGTGCTAGAGTGAACCAGTTTTTGTTTGGATCAGGTGCTTCCAATAGTTGGTAAAGGTGCATCTTGGAACTTTCATTCAGCTCTCTCAAATGTCCTGGTGAACAGAGCAATAGGGTAGTTTATTATTTATACAAATCATGCAACAGTTTATTTCTAAGCAGAAGCAAAGACAAATTAGAGTATTTTAGTGTCCATCAATCCCAGTGTTTACTAAGGTATTGCTGTAATATTGAAAATGTACTCCTTTGTGTCCTTGTGACCTACCTCTTACCAGAATCGTGTTCTTTCTGTGAATCAGTGGGGGGGAGGGTACCTCTTCTCCCTCCCCATTTCAGTTACAAGCTATTGCAGAGCAATGTCTTCTGCAAGTGCACTTTCAGTACTCTATTACTAGAGGGATATTGTCAAGTCATCTTTACAGATGTTACCTTGTGTCGGTAAGTCCTCCGAACCCACTGCTGACTCATAGGGCTTGCCATTTAATATGTCATACACCTACGAGAATACATTGAAGTCAATATTTAGCAGAAACCTGGTTAGTGTCCATTATCTTGACAAGTCTCAGTAGTACTGTATAAAGTCCTACTGCTGCCTGTAAATGGGCAATGCTTTCTGTCCCACGATCGGTATGACTAAAGGTAGTGTAGAAGACCTGTGCAAAGCTGGAGGGAGAAATCTTGAGCAGTTGATCTCCCTTTCCCTGTAGCTATGTCACTGGGCAACTGTTTTCAAGACAGAGGAAGACTTTGCAGTAAATAAGAAGTGGCAGTAGCAGAGGCTAAGTGAGGAGTTATTGCCTGTCTGCAACTAGTAATTTCAAACAAAGCCTGGGTTAGATTTTCACTTAAAGCTACTACTGCTCCCCAGCCCCATGTCATTAGAGATGCTGACTGCTTGTACCTTACACTCACAGCACACCAGCTGCGCAGTCTCAGCTACTAAAGCAGGGACTGTGTGGCCTAAGCACTGGTTGGGTAGGACGCAGAAGTGTATCTTCCCTCCACACAAGTCTGCAATTCTGAAGGACATGCAGCATAGAAACCCACTAGAGTGTCTCACTCTGAATAGAGGCCTTCAGACATGAGCTGCCCAACCAGCTAAGTACTTTTCTGTATTTAAGACCATCATGCAACTATTTCAAGAAGTGCCTGGTCATTTCTGTTAAGTGGAGCTTTCTTCCAATGCTGTTTCACGATGGTTTTTTGTGTCTGAATTAGTTTAATTTTTGATGGCAAATTAGTAGCTTGTCACCAATGAGATAACTGTGGATGCAGTGAAAGGAGTTGGCTGAGAGAGCTGAACTATCATTTGTTATTAAAAAAAAAAAAAAGGGAAAAAACAGACCATGTACCTCAGAGTTGGCTGCCATATCCAGTGGTGTTGTTCCAGGCACAATCCCTTCATCGTCATCTTCATCATCTTTCACATCGTCTAGATAAAACAATGGCTCAAAGTTCTCAATGTGAGGATTTGCACCTGGAAAACAAGTGTGCAAAAAAATTCCCTGAGAAAAGGCTTCAAGTTACTTTTCAACAATATTTAAAAGATATATTCTAAGTTCTGAATGGCAAATCTGCTGCTTCACCTACTCAAGCTCAGTTACATTTTATACTAAATCAGCAAATAACTTTTTTCATCAACTAAAGTTAAATGCTGTCACATTCCTGTATAATGCGAGTCTCCATTATACAGGGGAAAAAAACGACAAGTAGAGTGTTAGGGCCCAAAGAGCGAGCTATGGTTATACGCATTGCCTTCCAGTCCCTTTCTTGGCTCACACAGAGCGTAGCACGGATGTGATGAAGTGATGGTGTGGTGCTTCTTTTTATAGTTTCAGAGAAAGTGTGGGTACTACTAAAAGATCAAGCACACACCCAGAGCAATGGGAGGCTTGGATTTCAGTTTCAAAAGGAGAAAAATCAGGTCTAAATAAAATAATTGAAAAAAATGTTCCAATAAATATTCAAAGCTAACTCTTCCAGAGTGATACAAAATAGGAGACACTAACAAGCTTGTGTTTCAGTAACCTATTTTTTTTTGTTTTTTAAAGCAGTCCAACACTTATCCCAACTATGTAATGAGGTCTCTTTTCTGCTTCTCCAGCTATAGAAAACTACAAAAGAAATACTCAAAAAACTTTGAGTGCTCAAGAGATTTTTTTTCTGGACTAACAATTTGCCTTTTTAGCCATTGGATGGTGCTGCAGAGAAGCACAGCACCTGAAACCAGGCCTTTCCTGAGGAAAAACAAACCTTCGCGCTTTTCCCATCTCATTTCTTCTGCTCATTAAAGTAGTTCACTGGCACGTTCTTTTCTGCTTGCAGCCTTCTAACCTGAAGTGTCACCGGGAAAGAAAACTCTCCAGCAAATATCTATTTTCATACCTGCTGCTTTAAGAACTGCCGCCAATTTTGTAGAGCCCCTTCCAGCTGCTATGTGAAGAGGAGTTGTCCCATCGTATGTAGTGCTGTCCACATCTGCATCACCCTAAGTTTTTATTGAATGAAAAAAGAAAAGCGCTACTTGTCTGTGCAATACAGCTGCGGACTCACATCTGCATCAACACTGTGCAAATAAGCACCATTCCACCCCTGTTTTCATAGAAACTCTAGCCATTGTCTGAAAAGTAGGAATTAGAAGGTAACTCTGCCTGCCTGCCTGCAGGGACAGATGGGGGCTGTGTGCTCCAGCGTTACAGCAGGAGGCACAGCACAGAAACACAAATAGGTCAGGTAGATAAAAGCCACTTTGCATCCCATGTTCTGCCGTCTGATCGCGTGCAGCATTTGGAGTCTGAACTGGTGTGCACAGAGCCTGCCTTGCTGCTGCTCTTCAGGAGAGCGGGCAGGCTGGTGGCACAGTCGTAGATACCGAGGAGGGCTACAGCAGCCAGCTGGGGGGGGTGGAGAACTAAGCACACTAGGATCCAGGTGTTAAAAAGATGAGAGAAATATTTATAGATACACAGAACTATCTCTCTGGGCACATCTGTATACACATTCCACTTGGCAAAGATGAAGCCATTAACTTCGTGAGTCGTTTCATTGGCTGCTGGGATTACTCAGTGCCAATTAAACACTGCATATGCGGTCAGGTCAGGGTCACAAACTGTAAATTCCTCAACTTTGGCAAAAGGTTCACCAGCAGTCCTGAACAATTAATAATAACAATAGCAGTAATTTTGCCATTATACCAATTTAAGTAATCGAGTCAACAGACACGAAAAACCCCTAACTTCTGTTCCTCTGAAGCACTTAAGGATTTTCAAGAGTTTTTAAACATGTAAGCAAAAAGATCTGTGAGAAAGAAATTCTGCCCTTACCTCAAGCAAAAGGCAGCCTGCCAAAGGGACGTTCTCATGTTCAACAGCTAGGTGCAATGCGGTTCGTCCAGATTTTTGTTCCTGAGCGTTGACGTTAACTCCAGCAGCTATCAGCTGTTTGAGGCAGGACATGCGATTTGCTGTCACTGCCATGTGAATTGCACTGAGACCTACACAAAACAAAATCCATCCATCATGTGCATTAGTACTTGAAAAATATGGAAAAGTTAGCATAATGAGTTTTGAAGTGGCCGCATCTATGATAATTTTAAAATGAAGGAGAGGTGGAACAGAAGGCAGGAACTAAAGAGCTCACCTAGAGCATCATTTTGCCTCAAAGGAGAGTAGCCTTGAAAAGAAAATCTGCATCTTGGTACTAAACAAATAGTTACCCCACACTGGCCCCATCTGCTACTGAACTTCTAGAATCATTCTGGGGAATCACTGGTATTTTTAGTATCACCTCCCTGTAAGGTCACAGTGTGCTATCACCTCATTATTACCTGCACCAGTTCAAAAAGAACATAAAGCCTTGTATTTAAAGAAACAAATAAACAAGAACCCCAAACCAACCAACCAAAGAAACCCCTCTCCCTGAGGAACTTAACATGGGTTTTTGAGTCTCACAATTACACTTCTAGGTCAGACATTTTACAATCTACTAGAGTAGGAGTACTAAATTCAAATGACCTGTGCCACTGAAAAATGGAACAAGTGTCTTTGTGGTTATTTTATAGGGTCTAATTCTGTGTGGTCACAAAGTACCAGATATGAAACTTGACACTAGTTCAGAAATTATTTTTTAGGGGATTTAATTCACTAGGAAGAGGAAACATTTTCTTCTGGGGGGATTTTTTCTAAAAACGGTGGTTGCATAAGGTGTCTCAGGAGGAACACAGCACTTGAAAGTTTAGTGAGATTAAAAGGAATATACAGTAACAAAAATTCAAATCCATACTGCATCACGTGGCCATTACCAATCTTTATGTCCTGTATAACCAGAAAACCTACACATCTGTGTTCTCTCATCTGTGACTGCAGGCATATAAAAGCCAAGGATAGCATGTGGAAAATGGGGAAAGATGCTGTTTCCAAGGTCTGCATCTACCCGTGTAAAACCACTGTGTTGGCAGGAATTGAGGTGTGCTTGTCCAGTAGGTAAGAGTAAAATACAGTCGTTATCTTTCTGTACCTTCACCATTGGCAAGGTCAACCATCGGAGATATCTTCTTATGCTTGAGGAGTAGACTCAAAATCTTGTCATCTCCTTCAGCAGCAGCCAAATGTAAGACAGAATTTCCATGGCGATCCAGAAGGCTGACATCTGCTCCAGCCTTCAGCAAGTCTTCTACCACCTCCGCCTGCTTTGTGATTACTGCCAGGTGCAAGGGGGTCTAGAAGTGACAGAAGTAAGCCATGAGAAGATAAGCAACAACCACGGCTGGAGGTTTGCAGCCATGGGCTTAGGATTTCCTTAGACCTCAAAATGACTGCACAGAAAAGAAGAAAATCAATCTGTTCTGTGCACCTGTCCAAGTGCATTTACGCAGCATGTGTCTAGCTAGCTGATTCTATTTGCATGTTCTCCATTTTTGTGCAAAGCACAGAGAGGCACTCAGGTTGAGAGGCTTCGAATATTTCCCAAGGTTGATTGTATACTGCATTCTTGACAGTCTTGCCAGTGAACAGCATCACACAGAACATACACAGAAATATATTTAAACAGTAAGGCGTTCCAATAAGGCTTGGGAAATCATATTTCTAACACTTAAAATAATCTAAAAATTGCACAAGATTCCATCTCCATATCATTATCCTTATATTAACAAAGGACCGTGAAAAAAGACTAATCCCAGCTTTGTACAGTAACCTTGTATTTGTCAATGGATTTGTCAACACATCTGTCAACATATTTGCCATATTTGCAATTAATTATTGACTTTATAGGTTACATGTATGGTTCAGCTTTCAGAATATCTGCACAGAAGGAAAATTCTACCCCAAGCCTACATTCCCCCCCACCACTGGCTTCAGGTTTAAGTAGAAGGTAGGAATAGCTGTAGATGTCCTGGTAGTTCAAGATGTATTTCTTGTATGGAGCACAGCTTTGCTTCCTGTTTCTGTTAAACAGAGGGCACAGAATTAAATTCAGAATCTCCTGCTTGCTTTCATCAGCCTCCACACTTCAAACTTGCTTTATATCAACATAAAAATGAAATGTGAAAGAGAACAAAAAAGTCAAAATAAACCCTCTGGTTTATATCTGTGTAGAATAAAAACCTGCCTTTACTGTTCACAGCAAAAGAAACGACACAAATGTCAGAGTGCTGCTGTGTAATATCCAGCTGGGTACCTTTAGGACAACCAAATGGCGCACACACTTGAAAAGAGATTCGTTTCCAGGCCGGTTTCCACAGCTCTTTTTAAAGCCTGTCTGAGTTACAACACAAAAAGCGCAGACTCCGTCACACATGAAGTTGAGGAGACAGAATTGTGCCTGGCAATTAAGAGTTCTTTTCCTACTAGGTAAAAGACATAGGGATTCGCTATAACGGGGATCTAGAAATGAAAAGGAAATTTTGGTGGTGATGTGACAGGCACAAGTGCCTTCTGGGCTACAGGAAGGGCACAGTTTGTTACGGCTTCCACATGCCTACAGACAACTGATGACGCAGCAACTGACTCATGATCTTGAGTTATCCTATGTTGGAAAGGTCAAAAGAGTTGGCACACTGTAATCCATACCACTGGTTTAATAACAAGGCAAATAATGAACTGAGGAACTTTGTATTTCTGGCCTGTTCTACGATTAACCCATGGAGAGGTTTCTGTTAACATCAAGGGGAATTATGAACTACAACAGTGAAAACATGCTCCTGCTCCTCCAGCACCCTGCAATATGCCATCGTACTTCTGCACTTGGTTGCTTTGCAGTCTGATCTGGGCTCATTCCAATGAACAGAAGAAGAGTAAGACAGACCCTAAGCTTTGCAGTTTCTTTTTTGCTGGCTGAACAATCAACAAAACTTATACCACCACAACTGCGCACCTGATAAAGGTTGTTTCTCATGTTAATGATGTCATGATAATTCAAATCAGGCAGCACTTCCAAGAGGTTTTTCACCAGCTCAGCATGAAAGTGTATAATTGCTAAATGAAGGACACTGAAACAAACAAAAAAAACCAGATTATAATTTTTATAATAAATGTGAAGACAGTGTAAATTTGTTAATGTTTTCCTGTAGATTTGACTGAATTTTAACCAATATAAACACCTGACTATTAGAGGTCATGATTTCAGCACTAAATATCAGCACCGAAAATGAATCCCAACGTTAAAAAAAGCTCGTCAGAAGATAACTGTGTTTAACCTTTCAATCATAAAAACAGACTCAGGATGGTTTTTGCTGGGTCTGAGCCTGAGCATAACTTAACTAATAGTCTAATAAATACAAGCTTTGTATCACAAAAGAATCGTTTCCGAATTTGTTTGAAATACCCAGATTCTTCACTGTTTCGTTGTTTTGTTTTGTTTTGTTTTTTTTAAAGTTTTTAATTATGCAGCAGATGACACCTCTTACTGTCAAAACCTTCCTGCAGAATTTCCACGGGCCTCTCTGCCACCAAAGTAGATTTTCCCTTGGGGGTTTCCCCAGATCTGTGGGTTTTGCTTTTTTTCATTTTCAAACATAAAAATGACTAAGCACTCAGGCTCAGTGACTAACAGCCACAGGATTTGCAGCAGTGGCCAGAGACATCATGCCAAAGGAAAAACCTGTGTTAGGACATGAGTGACTGCATAGTGAGATACTTCGCCACTTCTAGCAGGTTAAGGCAATGGCCTTTCCTGTGCTCTTCTCCAGAGCCAGGTCCTTCACCACCAGCCAGAGCGGCTGTACTTGCAAAACGACACCTGGAAAAGAGCAGGCTGTGAATCGCACCATGCTTCTCCAACAGAGCTGGATCTGTCGTGTTCCCTTGAGACTTCATTTCAAAGTCACGCCCTTTGTCTTGAAACATATCTTGCCAAGCTCTCCCTTAACAGATGCTGGCCACCTTCTAGACTCATTTTTTAGCATGTGCTGCTGCCACACAGTATTGACAGAGGACATGTGGTGTGTTCGTTATGCTGCTCCAGAAATAACTTCAACATACCCGGATCTACAGCTTAATCAGAGAAATAAAGTTATTTGCCGTTCAAGGCATAGAGTCATCTTGAAACTGAGAGCTCTCAAACCCAGAAGATATTTTGAAAAGGGAAAAAAATACGATTTCTAAACCAAACTCAACCTCAAAGGACCTGTTTTATTGGTCTTGGACACTGCCACAGCAGTACCAAGGCACTTTCTCTCCTTCAGCTCTCCTGGGCTGTTCAAACAGTCCCACCACTACTGTAGAAGACCTGTTCCTCTGCTCTCTGGTAGATGCTGCTTCTTATGTTCTATCATGCTGACATTTTATTTCCAAATCTCACTTCAGGAACAAATTTGCTCTTCTACTGGCTTTAGTTCTCTTTCCTGTAGCAAATGTTTTAATTTTACCCTGCCACTCCATGTGATGCTGGAAAGACATGCTGACTCGACCACAAAAGGGCAGTCAATTCCACTGCTGAAACAGCCCTACATCACAAAATGCATTTCAGCACTGCTGTGGAGGCAGAGGGCTGAAATACCGCGAGACTTCTGGAGAGCAGTGGTACTCGTACAAATGCATAACAGCCGGTGTTCCTCAGTGCCTACTGTAACTGTACACTAATCACACATTCATGTGTTTTGTCTCAAAACCATAAGACACCACAGGGTTCCCTAAAAGGACACTGTCATTCCCTACATACTGCTTTGCTGAAAAATTAGCAAAATTGTTGACAGTGACATTTCTTTAAAGGCTTATGAAAAAATTTTATAGCTTTTGCTGTATAATTTTAATGATTAAAGTGAAAATTAGGGAAACTGATTTATGAGTTTTGACTTTAAAAAAACCAAAACAAAACCCAAACCCAAACTTCTGTGAGAGGGCTGGAAAACAGTCAACAAAACTTTGTTTTGTTAAAAAGCTGCAGAGTAATTTAGATGTTCTACATGCTCACAGACTAAAATCCATTCCAGGAGAAAGGCAGCATGAGCTTGAGCCTGACGTACTTGCAGGTACTTCTTGATCCAGGAAAAAACAACTATTTACCATCATTCTGAAAAGTATTTTGACTTTGTTGAAATGCCCCTGCAAAAGTCCAAATCTGAGGAGCACCTTATTGATATTTAAATGCAGGTCTTACTTGCTCAATACTCTTCCACCCACCACACGCCTTTTTTTTTTCTTATTCTTTTTTTAACAACACAGAAGACGTATGGTCCAAAGTGTTAGCTGATTTTCCTGCTGCCTCCTGCCTTGTTCATATTGCTGCTTTCCTCATAGCAGACATTAGGTTGCCAATTGGAAAGCAAAGCAGGTAAAGTAGCTCTCTCTGCTTTTGTAGTCCTTAGCGTATGGTTTTTCATCAGTAATCTGGTGTCAGCAGGAGAAAAGCAACATGGACCCTCCAGCTATTATTTTTGTGTCCCAGTGGATCTGTAACTTAAAGCTTCCTATGAAGACTGAAGGACTTGCAGAGAATAAAAAGCAGGGCACTCTCCTCCAGCACAAAGCTGAGGATCCTCATCAACTGTGTATCATGATGCAAGGACAGTACTTCACAGTCAGTCAAGACTAAGTAAAAAAAGGCAAACAAACTCATAACCAGCTCAACATACTAGATTACTTTCTGACAGGTACTGGATCAATTAACTTTGTGGTGTGAGTGACTTTTCTGCAAATGCAACAAAAATGTCTAAATCACAACTGTACCTCTCCCAGGCAGCACAAAGGAAAACGCTATTTATTTGATTAGAGCAGTGCTGCAATCCATGATCGGTGCCCGCAGGGGACAGAACAAATTGACTACACCATTCTGCCATCAAAAACATGACTTTCAACCCAGTAAGTACAGGCCAACTTACTTGTCTCCGTTGTCATCCTGGACAACAGTGAGATGGCGCTGAACAGCCAACAGCACCTTTGCATCTCCAGTTACAGCATAATCAAAGAGAGCATTGCAGTGACGCTTGGCAAGCTGCATGGCCTTCTCCAGGAACAGACCATCTGCAACACAAAGTTTGGTCTTCATCAGTTTGGTTGTCTTCCTTGCAACACCACCTTCTTTGGACAGGCCTGCATGCTGCCAGAGAAATACGAAGTGCAGACCACCACGCATTATTTACTGATTCACTGGGACAGGCTGCTAATTACTCCTGAGACGTAAGGACAGAGGGAATGAGTCCCTTAGAAGAAAAACTGGATGCATGCTGAGCATTCAGGTAGCAGGAATCCTGAGAACAAACTCCAGAAGCTACCTTTAGTTTGAGCAGCGCCAAATGAACTGCATTGATGTGAACTTGCGTGTAATGAGACAAAAGGAGCAGGAGCTTGGATTTGCTTAGATATAAGCAACATCTAAGGACCCTTGTCCATAGAGCACTTAAAAAGAACTTCCCATGCAGTTCCAAGTAGTTTAAATTTGAGGGAACTAAGGCACAAGAAGCCTAAGTAACCCGTCAAACATTGCCCAGAAACTCAGAGAAAGGCTATGGAGTAATTGCAGGGCTTTGTGCCCCCTCTCCAACTTGAACTGCGCAGTCTCTCCTGCTTTACAGCAGCTTGTATTTGTACAATGTACAAATTTGTACAATGCTTAGTATTTGCAGTATCCTGATTTTAGATTTATAAAATGTACCACCACTGAGATTTCAAAAAGCAGAATTGGTCATGGTGGGGAGGCAGAAGGGAGAAAAGAGAGGAAAGAAACTAATTTCTGGAAAAAGGTCACTCTAGCTGCTCTGTCAATACCTTTGTGGTCTGGTATCAGCAAGAAGCTAACGAAAATGAAACAGATGAACTTTCAAACCACAGTCATAATTCTGGGAAGCAGTATCATCTGAAACCAGCCTGTATTTTGAACAGTTTCATGTTTGCGTAAAACCTTTTAAGGTTAGAAATCGCTAACAGCAAACAAGTAAAACAGACTTTGTCATTTAAAGGACACATAGGGAGAGAATACCAATGCCAACCTCATGGAGTTCAACAAGGCCAAGTGCAAGGTCCTGCACGTGGGTCGAGGCAATCCCAAGCACAGATACAGGCTGGGTGGAGAGTGGATAGAGAGCAGCCCTGAGGAGAAGGACTTGGGGGTGTTGGTTGATGAGAAACTGAACATGAGTCGTCAGTGTGCAATCGCAGCCCAGAAACCAACCGTGTCCTGGGCTGCATCAAAAGAAGCATTAGCACCAGGTCAAAGGAGGTGATTCCCAACCTCTGCTCTGCTCTCATGAGACCCACTCCAGCTGTGGGGCCCTCAACATAAAAAAGA
>NW_010141918.1:0-3008 GCF_000699245.1 Pterocles gutturalis
GAAGAATTTAACAGCTAAACCACAATAATATTTAAAATAATTATAATAATTATGATAAAAATAGTAACATATACAAGTATACAAATGAGTGATACATGGTGACACTGCTCACCACCCAATGACCAAGGCTCAGCCTGTTCCTGGCTAACGATCCCAGAGCAGGGGGAGTCCTGAAACTGCAATCATGGAACAGAGATAAGAGCCTGAGCATCTGAGACCAAGAGCTGACCGAGAGAGTGAGATGACTCCAAGAGAGCTGACCTGGAGAGAGAGGGGATGACCCAGAGCAAGAAGATGCTTCTGGCCAGAGTCTCATCTCTGTGTGGGCATGATGTACATGATATGGAATATACTGTTGGGCACTTTGTGTCTCAATCCTAGACCTAAGATCGAATCTTAGGCTAGGAATTGGGCTGTGCTCCCTCCCAGCTTCTGCCCCTGCAGACAGTGGCCCAGCAGAGAAGCTGGAAAGTCCTTGGCTGTGCTGGCAGCAGCTCTGACCATCCGTGTGTGATCGGCCTTCTCACAGCAGCAGAGCAGGGGAGAGGCGATGGCTGCCTGGCAGCCGCTTCAGAGCTGGCACAGTAGCTCTTTACACCGAGGTAGGAAGAACTCAGGTTTGCACATCCCACCAGGAGGCTGCCCAGCATTCGGTAAAGCAGGTTTTCTGCTGCGTGAGCTGGGCTTCCCCCGCGGTCTGTGGGCTGCATGGACAGAGGCGATGTTGTGAGCTCCCCTCCTTCTTGATAGCTGGGTGGGAGCTCGCAAAAATTTGCCATGTGCTTTACATATAGATTTTTTTAAACAGCTGGGAAATGCATTGCCAGCTTTACTGAGCTGGAAGTTGTCAGCAAACTGTGGGCAGAGAAATGGCTTTGAATTTGGGACTGAGCTACCTGATAACACCCACGAGTGGAAAGTCTTTCTAGAAACATCACAGGCTCAGAAACACAGAGAGGAGCTGGGTGTATCGCATTGTGGGATGAAGCAGAAGAATTAAGAGAGAATAAAAGTCGCTGTGCCATTGCAGCGTGTGAGGGGGTGTCCTTGCTCATTGCCATACAGTGTTGGTGGGTGGGCAGAGCAGAGGCTCCGCCAGAACTGCCACCATGAAGGTTTTGTCATAAGACAGAGAAATACTCGTTAGCTGAGGTCAGCACCATGCCAGCAATGAGGAAAGAGGGGGGGTAAACTAGCCGAAAGAAAAGTGGATAAAATAACCCCCAGCCAAGCCTGCTGCCAGCCAGGCTGGGGCTGGGGGGGCGATGCGGCACACTCTCGGCCGTCCCATGCACGACTCCGCGGCTGTGCCCTGGGAAGGGTTGCAGTGGACCAGTTTTTAATGGTTTTGAAAAGGGGAGGAGTAGAAAATACAAAGGTACATGGTGGAGTTGACACTGCAAGGACAACTTCCCACCCCTTTTGATTTTTGGACTTTGGTGTGCTTCGTGTCGCAGCTTTAGCTCTCTCTGGTCCCTCCGTCACCCTCCCAGCCTCCTTGCATTTATGGGGGAGAAGGATGAGGATCTGGAGGTGCTGGCAGAGGTGATGTCCTCGCACCACACTTCTCCACAACGTAGGACCAGGCGAGCTTGTGTGCGCCCTCTGAATCCTGCGTGCTCACCCTCGGGCCCTTGCTGGTGCCACAGTACCCCAGGGACGGGGGGACAGCAGAGCGTGGGGGTCAGCTAGACCTCTTCCCCACTTGGCACTTGAGCAATTATTTCCCAAGAGCTGCACGGTCACACCCTGTCCATCCTCCAGGATGCTTGGCACAGACAGAGGCTTGGGCATCTTCTTTCCCCCCAAACCTTCAGTGTATGCTATTTGATAGCAAAATCTAATGCTGTGACTGCTGGAACTCCTCCAGACCCTGGGTTGGGGCCAACCTGTCTGGGGAGTCGGCAGGAGATGGGGCAGGGATGGGCTTCACACAGGGACGTTGGCATAGACGTCCCCAGCACTGACATCTCCCGTGTCGTTTTTTGCCGCTCTCCCTGCCCGTGCCACCAGGACCTGCCTTCCCTGGCCTCCAGCAGAGAGATGGTAGGCCTCCATCCTCCCGGCATGTCCGTGTGTCCCCCTGCCCTTCTCGTTTCACACGAGCCCCCTACTCTGTCCCCGCACGGGGTGCTGTTGACAGTGTGTCTCCTCTCCCCACGCTCGCAGGATTCCCGTTCCCAGGACTCGAACACTGAGATGGTAGGCTGCTCTGCCTGCTTGATGCCCGGTTTTCCCTTCTCCCTGGGGTGTTCTTCTGCATGCTGTGCTCCGGGCACCCAGGTCCACCACCTCCCCAGGGTGTGGGTACTGTGCAGGGCTGCTGTAACGAAGGGCAGCAGTGTAACGAGATCGGCTTTTGTGCCGCAGCGCTCTTCTTGAGATGTGAGCTCAAACTCCTGCGTTTCTCTTGGCATGCCGTGATTTTTGTTCTTTTTCTCTGTCGGGGGGAGGGAAAAGAAGAAAAAAAAAATCTGGACTGTCTTTGTCCAAAATCCCCCAAACCAATCACAAAGGAAAGGGACCCACACTCGCTGCAGAGCACCTGGGTTAGTGTTGCTGGACTATTTATCAGGGGTGTGGGGGGTGGGGCCTGGAGGTGGGATGGGCTCCTCCACCGTCGGGGTGACACTGTCTCCCTGTATTCCGTGGCAGATGGTGGGGGGCTGTTGCTGCTGCCCATCGCTGGTAGAGTACTCTGGCCCCGAGGAGGTATGCCGCGCCGGCCGCGTCCTGCCCCCCTTCCCCGCTGCCGCCTCCCGGCACCCCCCGTCCTGGTCAGGGACTCCCCGTTGCAGCTGGGTGGAGACACCCAGGGGGATGCGATGTCTCTGCAAAATCTCTTTCTCTTCCCTCTCTGAAGTGGGGTTCAGTCTCCTGGAGCAGGGTGTTTGCTTGGGGTAGGGGCAGCAGCCTCTGCCTTGCAGGGGTTGTGGGGAACACAGCAGCCAGGATCTTTGGGAGCTGTGGATATCTCATTTCCCAGCTCCACAGTCAGGGCGTGACCT
>NW_010141918.1:3021-3913 GCF_000699245.1 Pterocles gutturalis
CCAGGAGGGGCTTGCCCTCCCCATGGGCGGGGACCCCCGCAGCTGAACACTGATTTCAGGGCTCCCCCATCACCCATGGGTTGCAGTCAGAGATGGTTGGAGAAGGACATGTGCAAGCGATGGTCACAGCATCCCTGCCAGGGACTCGCTGGGAAACATTGGTTTTGTGATTGTCGTTGCTGGGAGTGAAGTGTGGGGTGGTGAAGTGCGTGCATGGCTGGGGCCGAGTGATCCCCCGGAGCAGTGGTACGGTGACGAGCATCGCTGTTCTGAGCCTGGCTGACCTCTGGGTGGTTAAATGGCTGTGGTCTCTGTGAGCCGGGTATCAGGATGAGAAGCCTTTTGCCGCGGCACTGGCCGCTTTTCCTTTCTCTCCCTTCCCCACCCTTTGCCGGTCTCTGCCCTGACGCTGGGGCTGGTCTCCATCCTCAGGTGAAGACAGAGATCAGCGTGGAGAGCAAGCACCAGACCCTGCAGGGCCTGGCCTTCCCCCTGCAGCCGGATGCTCAGCAAGCCATCCAGGCGCTCAAGCAGAAGAAAATCAACTACATCCAGCTGGTAGGTCCCTTGCTGCTCCCTGCACCCCGCTGCCCTGCCTCATGCTGCCGCCTCTCCCTCCCGTCCGCTCCCGCATATCCGTCAGAAGCTGGATCTGGAGCGGGAGACCATCGACCTGGTGCACACAAGCCCCACGGAGATCGCTGACCTGCCCAAGAGGATCCCCCAGGACTCGGCTCGCTACCATTTCTTCCTGTACAAACACTCGCACGAGGGAGACTACCTGGAGTCTGTGGGTGAGTGCCCCGACGCTGGGGCTGGCTGGTCAGAGCCCACGCTGGTCCCCACTCCCCCTGGACCATTGCTCGCGTGGGGAGCGAGTGGGGATGGGGAT
>NW_010141919.1:0-1037 GCF_000699245.1 Pterocles gutturalis
CAGAGACAACCAGGACATTCCCTCAACTCGAACAGCCCATTTTAGGATTTTTTTTAGATAACAAGATAAAATAATAAAACATCTTTAATCCATAGCTATTCTTAAAAACCTTTCCTCCAAACTGGAAGATTTCTCTTAAATAAAGGAGATATCCTTTGGGAAGACAACTGTGTGCTAATTCGTTTTTCAATTTCTCCATCCATATTTCTTATTTCAATCTTTTTCGTATCTTCTCACTCTTTTATCATTATCGACAAAAGCAGCAATGAAAAAAAAAGTGTTTCTTTTCTTTAAATATTTGCTGTAGTTTGTGTAATTACTGTGCTTGGCAAGAGACATGAAGCTCTATTGAATTTTCCAACCTATTTCTTTTGAAGAGTAAAATACTTTTGCCTCCCTCTTAAGAAGCCTCCAGAGGACAGCAGTAATAAACGTTGTAAAAAAAAACAACACAATAAAACAAGGAAATAAAAATTGGAGTATATAAATGTGAAAATGCAGCTGAGTTTTGAGAATACAGATTTTACAAGATATTTGCACAAACAAGCCACTTCAAGGACCACACCATCTCAGCTGACCCACATTCCCCTAGCTTCCAAGCCCAGTTCTTTGGAAAATGTGCACAGAAAACACAGCCTGTATAAAAGCCTTGGCTTTGCTGGAGTGACTTTTGGTATTGAGGAACAAGAGAGAGGCTATTGAAAATCTCTCTGTTGCTTTCTCTTCCCTACTGAAATTGCAGACAGAATACTACAGAAAAACATGAAACCTCCTTTTTAATTCAAAGCTTGATTAAGATGTAGATGAGTCTGTAGCAGCTTGTCCTTGTTCTGTCTATCACAATGTGTAAGACTTTATTCTAGGCTAAAGCTTTGGATCTCATGATATTTTCAGCTAAATTGTATTAGTGATGTGGACATGCTATTTGATCTAATCAGTACAATAACCACATGGCAGTTATAGATCAGCCATCTAGTTGTGTTATTATGTGTCACAATATTGACTTTCATGGCACTTTTTCCCCTACATTGCTAATG
>NW_010141920.1:0-41495 GCF_000699245.1 Pterocles gutturalis
AATATATACTAAATATATATTTATAATAAAATATTTCATTTTTCATAATGAGAATTATCATGTTGAAAATGGTCCTGAAAAATGAAGAAAGACATGACCTCAATGCTACTCAAGGTAGTTTAAAATCAGGCCTTATTTTTCTGTGTCAACATTTTAAAGCAGACAGGTACAAAGGGTTTTGTTATTTTTATACTAATAAAGATCCCACAAGCCTGCAAGGATCCGCACCCTACTTCAATATTTAGGGAGTGAGCCAAGAGACCATGTGTTGTATTCCCAACAACGAGACAGAAGCATCTAGTTTTGCTGCAGTCTTGGTACTCTCACTATGTGTCACTGTACATCAGCGTTCGCTGAAGAACCGAGAGCATGGCTAACGAGAGAGAGAGAGAAAAGTGAAAACGGTGACACGATTTTTCCTGAAACATCACATCTCTCTTTTCCATGTATTAGGAAAAGGCTATGCTCCTTTTGCTTGTAAATATTAAACAAGAATGTTAATACCACAAAGGTTCAGCATAAATCAATTTCCAACTGCCAGATTTATTACGAAGTATTTGTAATATGCTATCTGAAATGGGAAACAAATCCAAGGTTAGGACTTTTTGCTGATATTTTCTAATTTTATCAAAAACACTAGATAACTTTTATGTTTCTATTACAAATTGCTAATTTTTTTAAACCTGAAAACCCTTGGAAATACATTTTTTATCTGCAATGAATACTAAGCAAAACTGATTTATACAACTAGAAATGTGTTTACTATGAATAAAAATTACTTATGACGGCATAAAAATATCGAAGCAAATTATACTTAGTATTCTTTAATGTCCAGAGGAGGTATTTTAAAGCATATCCTAGATTAACAGTTGTTATTACTACTGTTCTCATAATTACTGTTATTATAATATAAAAAGTGGTGCAAAAAAAAGCAGAAATCCTTGAAGTTGCCTCATTTAGGGTCTGATCCAATGCCTACTGAAGTTTAAGGGGTCTCAACAAATACTTCAGATACACTATTAAGAATGTACCAAAAGATCAAGGTGATTTAAATTCTGTAATGGTATTTTTAAGAGCACTGATACAATTCCTTCGTATGAAAATATGTATGTATTTCTAGTTCAGAGTTAAATCTTGAACACAGCAGTCTAAACATAATCCCTATAATTAATAAATAGTCCAGCGTGCTGGCTAGTCTTTCCCCTCTGAAGCAGATAAAGTCATTTACAAGAAAGGCAGAAAGAAAAGGAGGGAGAAAATACATTTTTCTGACTGATGTAATGTTTTACTGCAACACTTCCATTCATACACAGATATTTAAAAATATGTTTTAGAAGACAGAAGATATTTCTGTTGAAATGCAAACGTAAAGGTATTTTTATCTCAATGCACAGAGGTTGTGCAGGAATCTCAGGAGCTCTAATGAGAAGATACCTCACCAGTCTGTTGCAGGGGTTTGTCCAAACCCCAAAATTGCTGGCCCAACGTTGGCAGTATCTGTTGGGCAGAGAGACTGGAAGGAAAAAACAGGATCCTCTGAAATATAAAGAAGTCTTCTTTCACTGTCTGATCAGAAAGGAAATGTAAATGCCATCGCATTGATTGAAGGGATGGCACCACACACCATGCGGTCACTCAGAATGAACTCCGCAGCTAGCGAGGAGCTCCTTTTTTTGACAACAAATGAGGCAGGCAAGTGAGCGGACACCTGGTCATTTGAAATGCACCAGGATTTGAATGGTGGGCCTGTTCGCCAAATTGCTGCTGCTGTTCTGAGCCAGAAGAAGTAAAATGTGTTTCCCTTATACATTTCAGCTGTTGTGCTGTATCAGAAGGCACTCCAGTCTGGAACATGAAAACAAACCCAAATCATCATCCTGGATTGTTTTCCCACAGTTCCTACCAGCTTTCACACTGCAAAAACCTATCTGACAAATAGTGACATTAGTGCATAACCTCCAAATTACGACTAATAAAGTCCCATCTCAGCCTGATATAAAATAACAAGTACTTTTTTTTAATTGTATAAAGCACAGTCTTAATTCTGGCAATTGCATGGTCAGTGCCACAGGCAGATGTCAGACTTTGTGGGTATGGTAAGTACTTCCAACCTCTAAATAAAGCCCAGCACATATTGATCCTGGAGAAAAGCTTGCAGTTTTTCTTTGTCTGCCCCAACTCCCATCAAAAGTATGCATCACCCATACCAGTCTCTTCTTGCCTTCTTTTAACAGTTCTCTGCCTTTTTCCTAAAGCTAACTACACATTGCCACTGCACATATAACCTTCTCATGACTCTCTCCTTTTCCTCCCAGTCAGAACCACAGCATGACATTTTGGTGCCCTTGGCATCTTTTACCCAACACTTGATCTCTCTGGGCTGCTCCCATCTCCTGCAGCACCTCACTCTGGGCTCTAGGGCATTGCCTTGTGCGCTCTTGGTGCTCCACACCACCTGCGCTTGATGTGGCTCTGCCTCTGCTCACCAACAGCTGGTCTCAGGAATGCTCAGAAAGTCCCAGTTCGGTCTTTTTCCATTCACAGATACTGCTCACACACTGTGTGGAGAAAACCTCTTTATTGTTCAACTTCATGTCCTACAAGTGAGTATCCAAATGCAGCAGCATTCATCAAAGGGAGTTACTGGAAACATTTACGCTAATTATGCTCCTGTCTAAATTGGCTACTAATCTTATAGTTAAACTACCAGAAGGATTTCTAAAACAATAGATTTTTTTGCTAGTTAGTGTTTTTATCAGACAGATAATGGGAGAAAAGAAATAAATAAACTCAGGGAGGTATAATTACATCATCTTACTATTTCAGCATGATAAACAAAATGGTATTCACTTCCCTCCCCAGAGTGCTATGAGCCTTATTCCATTAAGGTTTGTCAAGTGCTTGGATGGAAGGCCGTGTAAGTGCATGGTGGTATTAGTAAATATTAACTAGAAAACTAGATTCTAATTATCAGGATAAACAGGCTAAGTTCTTCTTGGCTAAGTGCACTTGGGAGAGGAACCCAGGACCACCAGCGTGCCATAGCATTGCACACCCTTATCAGATCTAACACCTCTTAGCCTCCAAAAGATCAAAAAAATCATGTTTGCTCAGGTTCAAGCCTACGGGAGCTAAAATTCATCATCCCTACCCCTTGTCCAGCCCTGAATAAAAAATTTCCTCCTACTTTAATGTGTATTATGCATAGTAGACTGACGCAATTTATTTTCCAGGCATACCCACACCTGCTCATCATCCTGTACAGCTGGGACAGAAACAGCACACAGGTACAGCGCACAGAGCTTCTGCTCCCGCACCCAGCAAGGGTCCCTGCCGCTCCAAGCACAGGGTGCACAGTCCCCTCTGTCACCAGGCTTGTGACTGCCTTGCCCCCTACATCCCGGCACCATTCCTGTTTCACGGTCTTTCTGCCTTTCACCACAATTGAGAGAGAAAAAAAAATAAATCACTCTTTAAACGTTTCAGTAGAGATAAAAGAAAGAGACATGTAAAGCATTTGTGTAACACTGCACTGATCAATCAGAATTAGAGATAAAACTGCCCTCAATATCATGTGTGAATAAAGGTCTAAAATATTTTTGCCTTGATCATTCATGATTAAAACTAATGTCATCTGGTAGCTTTGGTGTTATTTTTTTTTACCTTTGCTGTCAAGTCAAGCCTGTGCTGGGCACAGCCATCTGGGGCTTTACATCTTCCCAAGCATGCTGTGCAGTCTGATGGCATCTCTTGCGCAAAGGCATAGACTGACAGGGATTCAAACGAGACACAATTGCTGCAGTGAAGAAGCTCCTTTCACATCAGGGAAAAAGGTGGGGATGGAGAAAGCTGTAGAAAATAACATTTCTGATGGGTAGAACAGGAACCAGAGTAAAGACAAAGGTCTTCCACAAACAGGGTCTTCTATTTTTGGGGGGCAATCATTTTGCCAGCTTTAAAAAAGGGGGCAAGCAACCCGCGCCTACAGAACTGCTCCCAAAGACTGCACACAACATAGAGCCCCCAGAGCGTAGCTAAGGTGGATTAGCTAATTCCTAACCACGTAGCTTGTTTGAAAGGAAAACTACCTTCACTGTGCTCAGCATTAACAACCCCACCACTGCAAATGTAACAAGCTTTTCCCACCAGGGATAATTTCTAAGATGTTTTGTAAACAAAAATTTTGAATTATGGTGGCCTCTCGCTAGTGGGGACTACTTACCAAAAAGCAACATTTGCAAGACTGATGGTCTGGGCTTTCATAGAAAAAAAACATGACTAGAAACCAGGTCTTGAAACACCAGCAAAACAACTGGAAGCAAGAACATTAAGCATGATGGTTTGTAGCCTTCCTAGCACTCTCCCCCAAGCCACACTGCTTCTATGGATTCTATATTCTATATATTCTATAGATTCACTTCAGCCTGCAAGCAAGCCCTTGTTCTGCAGCTACGACGCAGTTAGGCGTGCACTGAGGACAGGCTGAGGCATCCTGCAATGGTGGCACCATCTCCTGCTTCTCAGAAACCACCTTCCAGCACTAGCAGCCTGAATCGGGAGTATGGACTGAATTGGAACCATGCAATTTTTAATGCGTCTACTTATTGAATTTTTAATTTGCAGATTATTGACTGTATGGACTGTAATGGCTTTGAACAACAGGGTGAGTGCGTATGCCAGACATCTGAAGTAATTCTATGTGAAAAGAGATGGCAAATTGCTGGAGCCTTTAATTACACTATTATTTAATAGTATTAAGGAAGGGCCTGAAAAAACAGAATACTCTCCTCCTGCACATTTATCTACATCTCAATAAAATGAAATGCCATTTGTGTGAGGGGAAGGGAGGGGTGACTCTGAATATATACACTTGTATATAACATCTCTGAATGGGCTTGGTATGAAAGGGCAGATCATAAAGAAATTATGGTTTTAGTCCATGGGATTTTAACACTTTTTGATTCTATGATCCTATAAGCCCCCAACATCAAGAAGCCATTAAACGGAAAGTAATTAGTTTTCTGCCCTGCCTTTTTCAACGCATATGAAGACTGTAAAAAGAATGATGCTGTCACCAATCCCCACATCTGTCTCCATATTGCATGCTTTAGAGATATTGGGCCTGCTGCCACAGAAACGGGGACTCCCAGGTTTTTCCGGCAGGCTCTTGACAGCACATTCAGCACAAAAATCCCATTTTCAGCAAAGAAGCAGCAGCGGTGGGCTAGGCTCTTCACCACAGCCATGCCAAGCACTCCTTCCTTCCCTCTCTGGCAGCAGGGTACAAACCTCATGATTTTATTTGGACACAAAAAGAAACAACATCCTGTCATCAAATGTGAGCAAGGCGTAATTATCATAGCTACGTTTTACCTACCATGGTGAACGTTATTACTATGTGAAGATCACAAATATCAAGCCTCCAGGAATGTCACACGAGAATGTCATAACTAAGCCTACATCGAAAATAAATGCTTGGGAAAACCCTTCTCAAAATCACTCTGTCTACCTCCATGCAAATGTACATTATTAAGGGCTGTTCTTTAAAAGATGTGAAAAATAACTTGTGTAAGAACAAGGCTGGATTGTTATTCCAGGGGAAACCCCAGCAACTACGCAGAGCAATAATATTTTGCCGTGACTTCTCAGACTGGTGCTGTTGGAAGGAACCGTGAATAACAGCAGGCCACAGGTCAGCTGAACCACGCTGCAGCTGCTCAGGACGTGCTGCCATCAGAAACAAGTCCCAGGCCCAGCTCTTCTCTCTTTCATGCCACCGACTATGTTCCTGACTTGTATTTCTGCTGCCCCTTGCCAACAGCCGCACCTCAGGCAGGGAACTCGAAGCTCTGTTATAAAGAGCGCCTTTGCTAAAATGTAAATGCCCTTTGCCCGACAAATGAATTTAAGATGAGTACGTGTCAGTGGCTGCTTTAGATGATAGATATATTTTTACTCACTGCTGACCAGCTTGTGCATAGAGCTCTAGCAGCACTGAAGAAGAAGAGACAGCAAATACACACCCCGCTGGAAACTGAAACGGCACGTAGCGGGACAGAACTTGTCGGTGGAGAGATGAGCCAGGGAAGAGAATTTTACAAATTCCTTTCAATGTCAGGTCCTTAACTTTGCAGTGGCAGTTCTATACACCGCAGTTTTGTTTCATGCCCTATATATATTCCCCTTTCATGAAGACAAGGCTGGGGACTGTGCTTACTATATTTGGAGTGCTGTCGTGGATGGGTGGAATACTAAGAGAACCGCATCAGAAAATGTACATGCACAACGTCTTATCAGTATTGGACATACATAATTTTTTTCTTGCAAGGTTTTTGCTATGAAATTGGTTGTCACACAAATTCGCGTGCTTCTCCTTTCTGTTTTTTTTTTAAACCCGCAACGTTACTATATTTTTTGATGTCCATTTTAATGTTTCTTGAAGATAAAGCAACAGTCTATACTAAAATTTCATGCACCCTTTTCTTTGGTTGAACAGAACTGCATTCTCACTACACAGTAAAATTTCAGATACATTTTAATAACTCAGTAAACTCCACCCAGATGAAAATATCCACCTGTAAACATGAAACATTTCTGCCTTAATTGAATGTAAACACAACCTTCCCCAACATAGATTCTCTCAGGTGAAAGAAAGTGCGTGCTCCATTGATGTAAAGCGCCGCTGCTTAATTTGCTGCTGTGGAAAGAAAGGATGCTTTAGGTGAATAACTCAAACATTGGCCCTCAATTTGATCTACCCTTGGAACACTGATATCTAAGGTTGAAGAAAGTTTCTCTCAGCCAAAGCTTTTGTTAAATTGTGATTTAGCAAAATGGTAATACCATCACTTATCTGCTTGATACAGAGACTTCAGGGAATGCTTTGTGGGAACAGAATACATGGCAGTTTGAAGCGTTCATGACTCAACTCAAGCTGGTGACTAGCACTGGTAGGCCACCAAGCATACTGTTCTTTGAATAATCTCTGTTCTTCAGCTGAAGTGGAATTCACTACAAATTTTCCACAGCCCACTATAAATGAGACAATGGCAGCGTTACTTCACAGTTTTGTTTGAGGACAAGAGCTATTATTGATTACATGTGGAAATGCTGAAGAATGAACTAATAATTTCCATTAAGAGCATTTTAATCTCTTGAATAAGGTGTTCAACCAAGCCTCTACCTGCTCTTTGCAAGGCTTGCAGCGACTAGGGCACAGCAGAGAACTGCAGTGGTTAGAGCAGGGATCTAGAGGAAGTGATGCAGAAGAAATCACAAAAAAAAATCCCTATTTAGAGTGCTGGGGGTCTGAAAATTAGGATTGTTTTGAACATAGTGCATGTGAGAGCTCTGTGTGGAAGCTTTGATAAAGATGAAGCAGGGCTTAGAAAAGATGTACAGGCTTCAGCCACAGAAGAGCAAAACACAGATGCCCTCCAGAAAAGTTCTAAGGTAAAGGGCTTGCAGTACAGCTGGCCACCACCCGGTCCCAGGATGAAGATGGTGATGCTAATGATGATAATATCAACAACAACAGCAGCACCACCACCAAATTATTTCTTTAATACAGGTTACTAAAGCAACCAAAGCCATCTAACATGTAAGTGACAGAGCTGTTTTCTTTTTAAGTGAAGAAGGGAAGAGCTACTTCTGCATCAAGAGATAGCTACTCTGATTTCAGAAGATAGGTACATTGGACACAGCAGTCAGCAAAGTAACTGAGAGAAACCACAGAATTAAGACAGCTGAAGCGCAATGGAAAGACACAGCACTCTATTAATAATGCTCACCTTTAAAAAAGCATGATAGGACCGTGCCATTTAATATCAGTGCTTATCAGAAGCACCTCAAGAGATTTCAGCTCTTTTAATGTATGTCTCACAAAAGAAACACCACTAAAGAGTGCTGACTTCAATGTTTTCCTACTGCTAACAACTGCCTTTCAGGAAAGATCCCGTGAAGCTTTCCTCTTCCACATTTAACTGACTGTGGATTTCCACGTTTAATTGAATGGAATTCAATAGCAGGAGCAGAGAGAGTTCAAATTGTCCCTTTGGGGATTTGCTCACCAGAAATTACTCATTCATGCCATGACATTTTGAGGGAATATCATAATGTCATTTTGGGCACCATGTCATAACTTAGAGGAACACAAGAATAAGATGGAAACATCAATTACGACAAAAGAGAGGGTGTAAAAATCAGGGTTTGCCCTGTGTCCTTCCTTTCACAGGCAAGTCCCAGTTTCAAAAACGTTGCTCTGTATCTGCAATTGCTACATACATTCATGACGGTGCCAGCACCATGACCCATGACAGGGTCACCTGTGGGCTGTATCCCGCTGACCTGCATTCATCCCAGCCCGTCCAAAATCCTCCGTGGCAGAAGAGAGGAGAGCAGTGCTATGGAGAGCAGTGTAGTAGGAGAGTGGTATCAGCAGGATCTGGCCCTCTCTCAGAGCACAACATGGTACAAAAGGACTGAGGTGGGTACGGTGGATACGCTTGTCTGATGGTAGTACCCGCTGGGAGCAGAATGCAATACTTTTACATACACATATACATACGTGTGTATGCATATATGTCTATATATAAAGGGTCCAGACAGTTATTTTGGCTAGTCTATGTCATGTGCTGACACTGAATTACATTAGCAATACCACTCTACAGCATAACGTTATTTTTTAAAACAATGAAAAATTAGTGCAAAAAATAAGGCAGATGTAGAACTATCACAGGAAGGCTGGGTGTTTGAGGCATTTAATATGGGGATACGGCATCTCACTGTATGTCCTGTGTGGGCTCAAAACCCCTTCCAAAAATACCCCTTGCACAGCTGATGAGACATGAGCTGGGAGGTGAAAGGGGGGGAAATGTCCTAGGAGGTTATGGCTTGAGGAGAAAGCTGATCCAACCCTAGCCTGCATGCATTAAAAGCCTGTATCGTAATCCTCTCTGTCTTCAGCCTGCTATCTGACTTATATTAATTAAATATAAATGCAAATAAGAATGAGTTATTTTCATCACAATTAAATATGTTAAAATTAACCAATCTGGCTTTGTGGTAATCAAACTTCAAGGAACAACACTCTAAGTTTGTAAAAAGATAAACTAGTGCTAAATGACGCCTTTATGTCAGATGCCTAATTTTAAATTACTTACTACTCTTTATATATAATTTCACCTACCATGTAAATTTTCACTTTTCATGTATTGCAGCTGCTATGCCAACATTAAAAAGGCACTAAATATTTTACAGTGGTGCACTGAATAGCATCAGAGTTGCCACAGGTTCAGTAAATATTTGTAGAAAGCCTCCTTTCAGGTTGGATGGGCTGCCCAGACTCATGGCCACCCATCTTGACTGCCCCACTGGCAAGCTGAGCGGTGGGGATGGCCAGAGGAGAACGTGCTCCTGGCCTCCATGAGCAGCTCTTTGCATAGACTTAACTGGGAAAGTAAACTTCCACATTAGGGTTTCGTCACTGTGATATTATAATTATTCAGTTTTTCAGTTACTGCTGCAACTTCAATTCATTTAGCAGTAGGCTTTTTAGATTACAGTCCATTTATTATCAACATTTTTTTTTGCACAGGTTACAACGGTTTATTAATCCATCAACGGACTCCCTAAAAATATGATCAATGATGCTTCATGAAATGTCATTCTTTATACACTTTAGAAGGTTTGGCAATTAGCACTTCAAAACATTATGACTGTATTGAAGGTTTAAAAAAATCTTGTAAAAAAAAAAAACCAGAGCCATATCCCTTAAGAGTTCTGCTGAATTAGAACAAAACACTGTAAATCTTACCACCTGACAACACTACTTTTATGAAATTATTCAAAAATGCATTTATTTGCAAAAAAAACCCAAAAACCCAAACAAAAACGGCGATATTAGACCCAGCATTTGATTAATGAGACCATGTCTAGAGCAACTCCATACTGCTGTGGTTCCTCAGAGCCACGTTTCAGACGTACCTTAAAGCCTGGGAAAGATTGCTATTTTCCAAAGCATCTTATTAAAAGAAAACAATCTGACAGGGCTGCTTGCTCAGTAGTGTGGCTATGAACCGGCAGAAGCTATGAAACACATTATAGTTTGCTTTTCTTGGCTGAAGAGAGGCTCTTAAACTATAAAAGTGTAAACGGGTGAAGATTGAATCCCGGTGGTGAAAGTAACATAAATACATATCTTATTGCTCACCGCACGTAGTGTGCCGATAGAGCAGCAAGCAACACCTTGCTACAAGCTGAGAGAGTTAATGCTACACACCTTCTTACACTGCATTCATGTTAGATTCAAAGAATGACACACTTTTCTGAGCCTTGTTTTAAGAATACCACTTACTGTAGCAGTGTGCCAAATATTTTGGTTGATATTTAAATAATTCATGAATGGTAAACTCATCTCTTTTTTTAATAGAAGAATAAAACCATCATATTCAGAAGCTGACCTTTTTACTCTGCTATATAAACCCATTAACAATACGGAAAAACATACCTCAAACATAAAAAGCTTTGAAATATCAATTTAAAGGCTACTTTCTGCTATTGTAAATGTTACCAAGAAAAAGGCAGAAACCAAAAATCAATTTTTAATATATTTCTTCCTACCACAGGGCATTGGAAACATTAATGGTTTCTACATCTACATGGCTACTCTTACAAGCTTTGTGCTTCCCACATTCACCTTTAAAACATGATTAATGTATGTTTGCATCTACATATAAAGTACTTCTGCATGTAAATTAATTAAAAGCAATGCAGTACACACAAACAACTTTCCTGTTGTTTGATTACCCAGAGTAACGGTTTGATATTTACATAGCTGCTGCAACTTAGGCAAGGGAAAATGTGGCACATTTTTATTAACTAACTGGCTTCCCAGCAAACCAGGAATTGAGGCAGGACCCAGACCTTTGGAGTTAAGTTTTGAAGCCACTGCTGTTCTGCAGAACTCAGTTAGCATTAGTGTAGAAAGTTTTTTGGGAAAGTTTTCTGCCTTTAAACTTTCAATGGCCCAGGAACACTGATTATGTCTTAGAAGTTCTGCTGAAAATAGGCATTGCAATAAAATTCTCAAGCAGTAGCTCCACTGGAGTGCTGTATGAGTGAAGGTTATGAATAGTGTTGTGCTCCCTTTCTTCTTTCTGCTGCTTTCAAAAAAGTCTCCCCTTTCCCTCATAAATCCATACACAGGCACTTCTGCATAGATGGCCATGCTCCATATTTTAAATCATATTTCATCCTATGTTCCCAGAGTTACTCCAGCTTCCAGGCTTTCTTTACCACTACTGCTTACCCTATTCCGTCATGTTTATGGAGATGAGGGTGGAAATTTCCCCTGTAATCAACAAACTGAAGTAGGTGCCTTTGAAAGCCTGCAGAGACGGAGATCTGGATTAGGCATCTAATTAATTAGGGATTAAGAACCTAAATTACGTGGACCTCTCTGTGTTCACAATGTAGGTATTTACTTCAGGAGGACTGGTTCACTTTGTGCCTAAATCACAAGGGTGAGATACAATCTAGATATATTCCTTAGGTTCACATAACATACTCTACCATAAGTTTCATGATGAGTTTTTCTTCCTCTCTTTCCAGATCAAGGTCCTGCTCAGCAATATAATATATGTGCATATTATTATTCTACTAATAAAATTATAGCACATGCAAATAAGTAACACCTACTTCAGCCTAGAAGTAGCACACTAGACTTGAAAGCAGAAAAAAAGACAACATGGAGAGACTGTGAAACCATTGCAGATAATCATTAAACTATGTTTGCTTACGTAGGTTTTTCTAACACTCTTTTATCTACTTTTGAACACCAACAACCTTTTCAGGTTGTCCCACACTTAGAAGTATTAGTCAATCTACTGGATTGCTTGTGGGGAAGATTGACCCCGGTATTATTGGAAGAATCTATGTGAAAGTATCTGTATTCAGAAATATAATGCAGTATTGTTATAGTAATACTGCAGTATTACAGAAAATTCTCCCTCTGCTTGTAAACACATAATTTAAACTCCACAGCGCTTCACATCCAAAGCCACTTCTCCAATCAACTAGAACAGACTTGGCTCCACAAATGCAAACTGGATAAATATTACTCTTAACATATTAAAAGGAATCAACGATAAAAACAACTTTTAATGTCACAGAAAGCCATCAATGCATGTTACGTGATTTTAAAGTGATCTTTTAAGTGTTAGAAGGAACAGCAGAAACCTACAAGGCCATGAAAAGTTTTTTTGTTCCCTTTTAGAGAAGGAGGGGTGTACTCCAAGGGGTTTACAATTAATTGTACAGTTTCAGTACCGAATAATTGCAATAAGTAAAAGTCTGTTGAAACTACCTTAACCTGGAGCTTTAGTCTGTCAGTTCGGTGCTGTCAGCTGCAAACTCCACAGCTGTGTAGGGTGCCACAGCCACGCTAATGACTGAGCATGAGTCAATGGTGTGACACAGCGACGGGTCTGCTGGAGACGATACGCGCTTTTTAAATGCCTCTGCATACCATAAATATTTCTGCCATGTCTTGGTGCACCAGGATGAGTTAAGAATAGTCTTGTCCCCAGTTTTAATGATAACCATGATGTCATCAAAATGTAGATTTTGTTTTGGGCATGCCTGCTCTCCAGCCACAGGCATGGCAATGCTACTGTGGGAAAGCCTGTTGAGCCCCTGTAAGAGAGACCTGTCTCTGCCAGTAAGAAGGGAGCACAGCCTTCCAATAACAACATGGAAAATGGAAGTCTCTCAAGAGAAAAAGATTTAATTCGCTTTTTCATGTTAGTTGTTGCTACCTATTGATGTCCTAAACCTGCTGCTGAATATTAGAGAATTCAGAGTAAACAACCATAAGGTAAAGCTTTTACCAGCATGTATCTGAGCATTAATTGAAATGCCTTAAGGCAGAATAAAAATGCTTCTGAAACGTTTACATGAGATGAATAGAGCTTGGATAAGAAAGGAGTATTCACATGGTTTTCTTTATAGCTATCCACATCAATTTGACTTTAAATACACTGACTTTCTGACTTAAGTTCTCAGAATTAAAGCCCTTTGCAAAGAACCCCAAGGTCTGAGAAACTATAGCTTGATGAAATAACCCACAACTACTTTTAACAAAAGAGCGCATATAGGGTTGGTTTTGGTAGTTTATTCTTCCTTGGAGGCTCTCATGGAGTATTAGTTAGGGAGACTTTGGGGATACGAAACTTAGGTGCATCATCCTTCTGTGTCCAGTACACACGACACCAAACATGCAACTATGACTGAATCTTAATCCTCACAGAATCACAGAATGTTAGAGATTGGAAGGGACCTCGAAAGATCATCTAGTCCAATCCAAGTACCTTCAAGTACTCAAGAACTTCACAAGTTCCACAGTACCTTCTGAAGGTATAATAACCTCTGTCATTGAATAAAATAATTTTCTACTGCAAATGAGCTTGTATGCCAGGATAACTTCCCCTCACCCGCTTCCTGCTGCAGTCCCGGTGAGCCACGAGTCCCAGCTAACAGCGTGGGGAGCCCGGCCCTCACATCCCCTGGGGGGGCTCAGGGCGGACAGGATGCTTCTCAGTAGGGAAGGATGGTGAAGTACTGGATGGAAACCACTAACCCCCAAGTACGCTCTGGGGAGGAAATTCTCATTTCGGAGGAAATTCTAGTTTCTTTCTCGCAGAAATGACGTGCAACTCAGCAAAGTATGATGGCTGCTGTCTGGTGGCCCCCAATAACTCTACAACAGGCAATGGTGGGACCATCAGGCTTTTGGCAGCCTAGGATAGGTTGCTATTACCTAAGTGTTTTCTGCGTTTGATTTTCCAGCTACTCCCCATCACTTTGCTCATAATTTGCATGCGTGACACATACCCACATGTCCACGGTGCGGCGGATGGGAACGGCACTGTCCGGGTCAGGCTTGATGGGTCTGTAAGCTTCCAGAACAAAACTGATAAAGATCTTTGGGAGAAAAACTTCTGATTGCACTCAGTGCAGGGAGACTTTCCACAGGTCCTGGCAACCAGGGGTCCCAGCAGGGTTCTCCACTCCCCAGGGATAACAGGGCTCTGAAGTTGTAATCTGATTTAAAAGCTCCCAGCGGGGAATGCATCCCACTCCCAAGCAACTTGCCACAGAAGCCAGTGATGTGATACCTGAGGAAGTGTGGCCAATTTCCCCTCTGAATGTGTTGTGATCATCTTTTAACCCTGGCATCTCAGCTTGCCTTTTTTGCTTAGATTAAAGAGCTATCTGCTATCGAAGGTATCGTCTTCAGGTAATACTTTGTAGACCATCATCCCATAATCTCACATCCTCCTCTTGGACAAAGTAAGTAGATTGAGCTTCCTAAGTCTGTAATTGTAGCGCCTATTTTCCAGAGATTGAGTGCATTTGCTATTGGCTTTATTGCTGCCAGGATTTACTCTCAGACCTTCAGCTGGGGTAACTTTTGTGCTCAGAGGTCAGAAGAAAATATAACTAAACCATCTCTGAGACGTTATGATTCCAAATATCTCCTGCAAATCTCTCACTGTACACTGAATATTTTGCAATCTGCTTTAATTAAGGCTTAGCAATCAGAAGAAAAAATCTTTGAAGCTTAACATTTCAGTAGCATGTGAAAATGTTAAATGCTAAGTCCTTTTGTATAAGCCTTATTCTGTTCGTTAACAATTTTCCAATATATAAAACAGCTTGTTCAAAGCAGATAAAGAAAAAAAGATTGGTGTGGATAATACCTCGTGGCTAGCACACTCCTTAAATTCAGTTATTTACCAAATGTTATTCTGGTGACAGCAGAGTGCTTGGCAAAAGCCAGACAGTAAATCATGTAAAATTATACTCCCATGCAACCTTAAATTTTGCATTTTAATTGTCTTTAAACAGATCCCGCCAGTGTTATTACCTAAAATATGCAACATAGTTCTTGATAACAGAAAAATAAACTGAGAAATCAGAAAATAGCAATAAGAATTATGGATGGATTTGTTTCCTCCCAGTGCAGTTCATTTTATGCCTCTGAAATTGTGAGTGAGCAAAAGGGAGGGCTCCCCGTACCGCAGGCTGGACCGTTACTTCAGCACCACACACTTCTGGAGTGGCTGCTAGTGGGGAAGGACTCACAGGAGTCTGTGCAATGAGTATCTTCATGGCTGAAGAACTGGAAACCAAAGACTTATAGGCACATGACAAATCAAGCCAAAGATCCTAATATTTGAGAGGCCTGGGACTGCTTTATGTCCCTCGAGAGCTGAGCAGAGAGCTGTAACAACATACTGTATCTACAGTATATGGAAGCACAATGCACTAACCATGGGTTGCATTTATAATGGTATTTTTTGGACACAACAGGGCTATTTTCTTTCATGTTTTGGTCTACTTTTGTTGGCAAGGAGGTACTTGTGCAATCCTGCCCGGGGCCTTGTGAGACGTGCGCTGCCCAGTCCAGCTTTGAGCATCCAAGTGTTCTCACAACCAACTGAACTTGATACGTAGGAACAAGTCAGTGGTCAGAAGCCACTATACAAATGCTTTAATATGTATCCTAATAGCTTTACTGTTGAAAGACTGGCATTTGTTTTTATTGTTCATAAAATTTGTATTGGTAACTAGTTAAGCTATATAAACGATTCCCTCAGATGACTTTCCTAGTAATCTATAACAAGCCATGAAATCTACTATTTGTGGTAGGACCCACCCATGAAATCAAGAGACTTTTCCCATAATTTTGAAAGTAATACTATTGTAAATACTGCAGTAAAGTATGCAATATAAATGCAAGTGTACCGTAATATCCACAGCATATGTATTAATGCAACCATTAAACAGAATAGTACTTGACACAGTATTAATACCTTTTAGATTATAGTAAGCAGAACTAATACACATTAGGTTACATCATTTTCCTACAGTAATTACTGGAATACTGCATTATCCATAAGAAACTGCCATCTGCCTTCAAGAATCCCATTTATCTGCCATTTCAGAGCAGCAAGAGCACAACTGGCCTCTCTGGAGACGGAGCTCCGGCTGAGGAGCAGCACTATGCATTTCAGGAACAGCAGAGGTTCACGGGCCAGTGTTTTGGTGATGCTGACTCTTCGGAGACACGTAGGTGACATGGACGTGGGAAGCTATTTGGGAAATGTTTGCTGCACAAGCAGCCTCACCTGGGAGCTGCAGATGCCTGGCATTTATGGGTTCTCTAACTTTTTTCTCAGCCAAAAACATATAATAAAAATGCTGGGGGACAAGACAGGCAGAGTTTTGCCTTGTGATGGTGAGAGGCAAAGGCTTTTTCTGATTAATTTACCTGATTAATATCAATCCTGATCAGTGAAGGTGATGAAAGGCCAAAACTCCTCCTGAGATACTCAAGGCTTTTCAGCTTGTAGAAGAAGTCATAAATATTAATTTGTCTTAAAATTTAAATTGAAAATCCTTGTTTTTCCAGTTTTGAGGGCTTCCCTAACACTCGACCAGAAGCAATCCTTATTCCCTTAGAATTCCTCTACTCAGGAAAAATACAATGGCAGACTGTTGCCTGACAGGCCAGCCCTTGCAGGACTGAACTGAGAGTCTTCAGCCACTAAACAGAGGGTCTTCATTTCTCATTGCATTAAACGGAGAATCTTGATCCCACAGGGAGTACATTCATAATGCTATCAGCCTGTTAATTAAGTGTAATTCTGAAGTTTCCCCAATCGGAAATATAACAACTATTTTTCACTAAATTTTTCAGAAAAAATATTCTGCTCGATACAAAATATTTTCTCCCTGCAGTAAATGGGCAAAACATGGAGAGACAATGAGATGAGCCACACAAAAATCTAGGAAGCTAATATTGGTAAGAAATGTGCTTCTTTATCTAGAGAGACAGGTTCTCCATCCCAGCATCTCACATGTGATTCCTGTTATTTTTATTGTCCCTCATTCACAAGACATCCGAATCAGTAGCACAGGACGGTCCAGTGCATGCAAAACCTTGCATGATGTCAAAACGCTAGACATGTGCAAACACCATTAATTACTAACCAAAGTAATTTTTCTTCTGCATCACTCAGAAAATTTTTCTACTTTGATTTTCTAGATGAGCACTTCTCAAATGGGTGCTGCATCCCCCCAGAACGAACACACTGAGGCTGGGGCTAGGGCCAGCTCAGGCACAGTCTGGGCTGAAGAGAAAGGCTTATGATGTAGGACAAAGCTTTGCTACTCCCTGCACTGACACGCCCTTCTTCACTTCCAGCAGGACCCAGAAACACATCTTGTTCCTTCCTTCTCCAAAAAGGTGGCTGGCAAGCTGAGTTGAGGAGAGGGCTGAACACGTCATGAAGCTAGTTTGCCTGTTCCTTCTCTTCTCAATGCTCCCTGCTAACTACTACGGAGTGCTCACCACATGCCAGCCACGTCCTAAGGATGCCACCTGGCAAGGAAACTGCTGGGAGAAAGTGTGAGGAGGCAACAGCAAGGAATTGACTGGGTTAGGAACATAGATGTGCAGGTAAGTCCCTCTGGACTCAGGCAGCATCTCTCCATTCCATCTCTGCTCTATCTTCCACTGTAAAAATGGTTCTCAAAGCAATGAAGAGAGTAGCAGAGAGAGACAGTATGGCAGCAGAGAGAAAGACAGTCAAGTAAAGCAACTCTGAACAGTATCTGCTCCAAGAACTAGTGCTGGCAAGCCCATAAAGCATAGGCAAGTCCCAGGATGCAAATTGTGTCCTTTACATGAAGGAACAACTCACTGGCTGGTTCTTAGTTGAGAGCAACACATCTTGATACTCAGCAACGGCCAAAGTCCCCAAATTAAAGGTGTGCTTGAACTACAGTAGCTCCCTATTGAGGCACAGGAAGGCTGAGGATGCTACAAACCATACTGCACGCATACTGCTCCCTGCTCCAGGTGCCTGACAAGGAAAGCCCGCATCCCCAGCGCTGCAGAGCGCTGTAGGGATGCCCATAGGGAGTGTCCCCATGCTGATCATGCCTGTGCCTGCTGCCTCCGCCCTCGGGACACAGGCTGAGGCATACACCCATACCCTGTTTAGCAGGCTCCAGCTCACCCTCTCTTCTTTCAACCACATGTAAGTGCTCATTTGTATATGGGAAACTCCCAGGCAACCTATGCCACACTACATCCGCAGCACAGAAAGACCCCACTTCTCCAGGTCCCCCTGAAGAGAGAAAAAAACAGAAGAGAGAGAAGGTGTGCCCCTTTAACAGAGATATAATTAACCATTTGAACAATTTATCAAGGTTTCTTAGGCATTTCCAATCACGGCAATTTTAAATCAAGATTAGATGCTTTATTTCTGAAAGAAATGCTCTTGTTCCAACAAGAATTATTTCAGGGAAGTTTGATAGTATATGTTATAAAACGAGGTCAGACTAGATTATCACAGTATTCCCTTCTGGCATTATAGTCTATGAATCTATAAAAGAGAAAGGATTTAAATGATGAAGTTTAGCCCCATTAGCCCCTCATTACCAGATGACACTGTCATCATTAATATTTGACTCTGCATGACTATAGATCCAAATTCAACCTTTTCTCTCCAATTTTATACACATTTTATATCTATGATATACACACATGGTTTCAAGGGATTATAAAATTCACCCTTTACCTTTCTGCTGCATTAAGTACATGGCAAACATTACAGATTTCAGAATTATCCTATTTGCAGGGCACTGATACTCTTTTTTTTTTCTCAAAAGGAGGTTTTTCAGTAGATTTTCAAAGCCAAAGAAAGGAAAATTGATTCAGACTGGACAAAGACATCCAGCAATTGCTATGGTGAAGATTTGGGGCTGTGTGGAAAACGCTGTGCAAAAGCCATACCCAGATGGATGACATAAATGTACTTTGTTTCTAGCTCAGGGCCAACGTCAAGCAGATGCTGTCATCTGGACAGAGATGACTGTAACACTGTTATCAGGGAATAATGATTTATGAAAAGTCTTGTTGAAGCCTGCTTTTGGATATCAAGTAAATATCAAGAGCAGCAATTTTTAAATATCCATTTATAATGCCCCCCAAAAGTTTGCAAAAGAAAACAAGAATAATTGAAAGCCTTCAGACACTCCATTAATTTTATACTCCCTTGTATCAAGTAATTCCAATTAATTTCTCAGGCATTTACTTCACTTTTTAACTATTCCTCCTGTTGAAATTTCATCCTCAGACAAGAAGCAGGTATTTCATCTAGCATCATTACAGGCAATGAAGGAAAACAATATGTTGAGTTCACTTCTGTTTGGATTTGCCTTCTGCTGAAGAACAACTGTAATTTAAGGATATCTGAGACATGCGGAGTATATAAATAGAGAAAATGCCGATGAAATATTGAGTTGACAGAAGTCAATGGCAAACCCGTTAATTTTATTTCATTCCTAGCATACAGTCTCTCCCCCAACCCATCTCTCCATTTCAGTGTGATCTTTATTTTTAGTGTATAAGAATGAATAAGCGTGAATGCAATGGTATATTTTTAAAATGGTTAAACCAAGGTTTATAGAGACAATTAATCGAGTACAGATGCACCTGTCCTAAACCCTTGAAAACAGAGGTTGCACCTTCCTGATGCTTGACAGCACTCAGTGCTGGGCGCCCTGTGCCCACGGCTGCCTGGGGGTTAATAAGGCAACAAGGCAGCTCTGCAACATGGTTTGCTCCCAAGTGCATTCACCAAACAGAGGATGCACTCCAAAAGCCTTGTCTCTATTTTTCTCTTTTTCTCTCCATCTAAAACGAGCAGCTGAAGAATGAATCCATGCCCCATTTTCAACAGTTTGCTTCTCAGAAGAACAAAGTAAAGAAAGATATTTATAGCTCAAATCTAAAGTAAACCATACCTGAGAAACCGGATTAGACAAAATTCCTTTTTTATCTCAAGTTTTTGCTACAGATTAGGGAGGATTAAGAAAGCATCCTGCTCTCACTGTAGTGTGAACGACTGAGGCAAAGTGGAAGTTTTAGCAGTCTCTCCATTAACATGAAAGGCCAGCAATGTTTAAAGGTAGGCACAAAAGAAGTTTTTCTATACCAGCCTCTGTCACTTCCCGAAAGCTGACAACAGAGAGAGTTCAAAACAAGTAGTTTGGGTTAATAGTGTACTTGCATGTAAATACATAAAAGCTTCAGTGCTGTAAAGCTAATTTAAAAAAGGACATTTCTCTTTATAGTTCCCCTGAGTATAATAGAAGCTATGATATTCTTTCTACCATAATGTACGTTTCATTAAAGAGCTGGAGCTATAATTGTCTACATCAGTACGTAGCGGCAGACTGGATAAATTGTCCACATAAAATGCTTAATACAACTCCAAGCCCTGTACCAGAGCACTGGTGACTCCTGCAACTACATCAGTGAGTCCTACCTGAGGTTATGCTACTACCTGCAGCTCTGCAGGGCTTTGGACGGGCTCAGAATGACCCCAAACCCCATAAAACCACCTGGTGCTAAACTCCACAAAAAACACCACATTAAACATTTAAACCCATTCACTATGTTCCACAGTGGACACGATTACGTGCCAGTAATATTGCAGATTTATGTGACAACTATGTAAATGAAGCAATATCCAGGTTATTATCATTCTTAATAAATCAATAAAGTCAACTGAAAAATTAAACTGAGCATGTATGGAACATTTGACAGCAAATATATTTTGGTCTGTTAAGTGCTGTCATTTTCATTGCGATTTACTGCCTACCCTACAAGAGGGTTAAATCAGAAAAGTGAATAAAGCAAGAGAAGAGGTCTCAGAAAAGGAACTACACTGCACTGAATTGCAATTTACCAGTAAATCAGCATGGCAGAAGGAAATTTTTGTCATAACAGGGCTGTAACATTTTTTTTAAACCCAGTTTTGTCTTGAACTTGAAGCTAACGTTCATTAATGGCAATTTTAGGACTATACTAAAATATAAAATACACTACAAATGTAAAGATGTAATTTCATTGGTTTAAGGTTTCTGTGCATTATTCCTCATAAAATATGAATGCTGTTATCGACATAGTAGGTAGGATGCGAAGTATTTCCTTTTTAAAGCTGAAGAGGAAAGAGGGAAATCTCTGAGACAAGAGACATTTTACAACCTAATGTGTAGACTCAGCACTCTCCCAACTGAGTTTTTTGATCTCAATCACATTTTGACTTTCTACAAGACCCATCTGCATGAAGGATTTAAGTTTGCCCATTTTTCATCCTGTGGCAAAATAAAGAGTAGTTTCATTTAGAATGTATGGTCTGCTCTGAAATCATACACAAATGCAGCAATATATGGTGCACACTCATACATGGTGCTTATATAAACATGTATACAGGAATATTATCTTAAAGAAATATCTGTAATGAACATGTGGAAGTTTGCAATTTTTAGTCCACAGCATTCTAAGCCAGCCAGCAATAACAAAGTAAGCAGCATATGTAGCACATCCATGTGTACCAGGATATTAAATGCTGCTTTGTGAGCGCCTTTACGAGCCTCTGTATTCCCTGCCCTCTTTTGTGGAAGTTATCGCTGTATTAGATGTTGTTGAACATATTTGATATGAAAGCATTGTCTGTTTGCTACCAGTATCTAACGAGTATCTCCCCTAGAGTTGCCAGCAAGGTGCTGATTAATTAACTGAAGTAGTGAAGCTGAATTGTACAACAGCTGTTTAGAGAATTGTCATTAACTCAGTCTCTTTCCCCATCTATTCGTTCCTTCGCAGAGCTACCACTAAGTTGCATATTTGGGAAACTTTACGCCATGCCTACCTTCACTTGTCCATGCTCCATGCTTACAGAAGGGGTGGCTGGTCAAGGCTTCTTTATAAAAAGAGAATGAAAATAAACTTCCTGGAAGTCACAGCTCTGCTGTCACTTGTCAATTGCAGCTGACAATAGATGGTCCTTCAGGCAGAATGTCAAATTGGGAATCACATATATCCTCTGATGACTGAGAAGTTCATTGGTCTGACAGCCTTTCCCCAGGATCGCTCGGCATCCCAGGGAGGCAGCCCGGCTCTCCCGGCTGCTGGTGGAACAGATAAGGGTGGCTGAGCAACCGCAGCCCACTCCCATGGTGTAATGACACTTGGCAGAGGATCCCAACCTGTGGACCTCAGCTGCCCTGCTGAATAAAGATGATTATTCAGGGCAGTATAATCTGTATTAACTAGCAGATGGGGGGGTGGGGAAGTGTGGACGGGACACGTGTTTCTCGTTGAAACGTGCTGGATAGGCTTTCTGCACTTGGAGGAGCTGCAGATTTCAAAGGAGAAGGTGCAATGATGATTTTTTTCATTATAACCTAGGCAACACTAATGCAAGGCAAACTTTGGCACGCTCTCCTCAGGCTGATCACCTGAGTAAGCTCGGCTTATTCCACTTGACGTGCTCTGTTGTGACATGCTGGAGATCGAAACGTTAACACCAGATGCATCTCTAACTGCTACTCTCTGCAATTCAATTTAATATTATGCTTCTTCAGGCAGGCCTCGCTTTATTGTGCTTGAGAATTATGAAAACTGTAAATTACACATGTGATTAAACACCATCTAATCATTCCATGTACTAAACAAGACAAAATGCATCGGAAAAATAGGTCAGGTACAATTTTGGTGTGAAACCAATGAATGCAGGAATGTATTGTATTGATATAGATGGAGCATCTGCCTTGTGATAAAATTAAGTTTTGTGACAGAAATAAATCACTGTAGGAGAGAATGTAAACCATTACCCAACAGGATTTTCTCTTTTCTTCTTATGTGATGGGACTTATTGGATTCCCTGATGTTAGACAGCTAAGTGCATCCACGATATGATGATAAATCAGGAAGACTACACAATTTGAAATTTAACAGCTACTTATTTCTGAGATGTTAAGATAAAGGAAAAAAATACTTTGATTTCTGCAAGTAACTATTAAATTGGGAATCTCCTTTTCTGATAATCTGATACTCCGTTAGTGTGTCATATCATCAAACAATGCCAACAACCAGCAGTGGGTAAAACAGATTGTGGGCGATGATGAATATGGGAACCACTTTTCTTTTTTCTTTTCCAATATTCACAGTTTTATCTAAAGAACACTGTATAAAGGCTACTGTTGACATAAAAATGTACTGTTCTTATTACATTTTCATTTTCGCATGAATATATAGTTAAACGGAGGGAAAAAAATGGTTTTTGTTACTGCTTTCTACATTTGAATGAAAAAATCCATACGCTATGTTAAAATACAGAATAAATAATGGAACTTCAGCATGTATAGTGGTTGATAAATGTGATTCACAAAACATACCTTCATGTTTTAATAGCTTTCCATTGTTAGAAGTATGCTATTAATTAGTGGAAAAATGGATTCATCTATCCAGGATGTACTTGTATTTCTTGGTTTTAACCCTTCTTTCACTGTTGTGACTTTTGTCTACGACCTCAAAACATTAGCAAGAAAGGGATGTAATTGAGGGAAGACTGCTTAGTAAGATTTCTGTAGGTGCTTTCTTAAGCAATCCCATGGGGAATGCCACTTAAACAGAACAAGAATCACACGTAGGTGAATGATGAGGTAATGATTAAAACACAAATGAAGAGATGAAGGTAAGGAGTACCTCTAACAGCACTGCCAAGCACAGTGCCGGTGCAGCTGCCTTTGGTCAAAATACGGCAACAACCTAAACTTGATGGTCTTGCAGGCAGGCAGCAACGTCACCCTTTGGGCCCGATGTCCACGCGTGACTGTCACCGCAAAGCCACTTACTCCAAGCTGCCTCTCAGCAGCCTGCCCTGTGATAAGCTGTGCCAAGAACAGCTGAGCGGGGAGGGAGGGCGGAGGGGAGAAAGCACTGAATGCTGATCACTTGTAATTATGGTAATCTCCTTCAAAAGCTTTAACTGCTCTAAACTCTGCCTGTCTTCAGACAGGCCTAACTCCATGGACAACACCATAAAAGCCGTTAAAGAAATGCAAACCACTTTGGCTGGGTATCAGTCTTTAACGAGCGTGGGGTGCACAAACATGGGGCACTCCACGCAAGGGAAGGAGATATCATAACTCTGTTACAACCTGACAGGAGCAATACCATCGGTAAAGCTGGGCTCTGCCACAACACAGAGTGAGCTTAAAAGCACGGGCTAACCAGGGCGGGGGAGTGGTGCCTCACAGCCAAAGCAAGGAAAGTCAAGTTGTTTCTAATTACTTGTACCACACTGTGTGGGAAGCACCGTGCTGCACAGGTGGAAGGCAGCTATTATTTGACATCCTCTGGCTGACAAGTACAAGATAACTGGCACTTGGCGATGCACCTCTGGGAAGGGAACAGCATCGGAGCAGGCAGTTAACCATCCCGCCACGCTGTATGTTAAGAAGCCTCAATATATAGTTTTCTGCAAAAGAGACGTGAAGGAGGGAGGGAAGATACAGCTTTGTGGGGCAAATCAAAAGGGCAGTTGCCTTTTATCACAGGGGGGATACGGGGGCTGAGATAAATGAGACAGCAAGGCAAACAGACCAGCGTGGGACTGGGAGGGGTGAGGTGCCTCTGCCGGGAGCACACCAAACATCCAGGGTCAGTTCAGGGTGGGCAGGAGGAGGATGCATCGAGCAGGAAAGTTTTGCCCAATTTTCCAGCACTTGCGTAAATTCAGAAGTGGGTGGGCTGCAAGGCTGCCCTGCAGCCAACATGCCAGAAGACAAATCTATCCTCCCAGACAACAACCCAGTACGATATGTGGTCCCAGACACCCACTGTTGATAAAAGCAGGCTGTTTAGACCAAGTTCCATAGCTAAAAGCCGTGATTATTATTTTGAGGAAAATGGATTTTGTCTAGCCATGTCGGCAACCTTTTCTCTTACCTGCTCAGTGATATTTTAGCAGGCAAGTTTGATGGACATGTTTAGAAAGAGTAACTTTTAGGTGACTAGAATGCAGCAGTCTGTCCCTTTCATATCACTATGGATGTGAACCCTACAATACCCGCATCAGGTAACTGTAATTTCTACCCTGAAAGGGTGGCCTACCCCCAAAAGGTGAGACACTTAGTGTTGCACCACCAAAGCCAGCAATAGTTTTGGACTTTAGGGACCAAGAGCAAGATGTATGCATAATGATCTGTTCAAAAACACACGAAACTCCCCAAAATACTGTTTGCGTTATTATACCATGAATGTTGAAATCAAGTGCTCAAAAAAGCAGGAAATGCAGAGCTTGAACAGATGCTTCAACTTTACTTTTGTCTCTGTGCTTACGCCTTTAAATAAATTCTCTTTCTTTAATTAAATTAATAAACATCAGTAAGAAATCTTAACAGGCACTGCCACAGGTATGCACAAGAACCTTATTATCATCCAGTGTTTCACACAGAAAAAACACAAACCAGAAAACACTGAGATTTTAACTAATGTTTGCTTGAAATTATTCAGTCTCAGGAGCTTTTGTGTGTGTTTTGATTGTGGTTCTTCAGCTCTCTCCATCGACTACACCTCTGCTGCCACCTCCCGTGGCTGCACCACAGTGAGCCCTGGTGAAAGCCCCAACCCAGGACTGTCCGTGGGGCAGGGCTGCCACGGCATTCAGTCCCCAGGGTGCCCTCCCACTCTTTCTCCCCTTACTGCAGGGAAATTTCCAAGAACGCAAAGCCAGCTGACATAGTCACCTCAGAGCCAGAATGGGAGAGGTAGTGTTGACCATCAGAGTTCAGACCTCCACCTCAGTTTGAGACCTGGGCTAGCAGGACAGTGCAGAGGCAGGCAGCTTACAAGCCCTACACCACCAGAGTAACCTGGTTCCAAGACCATTCTTACCTACACTAAATTTAGGCTGCTACCTCAGGCGCAAAGATGTGCTTTCTTGCAGACTCTTCATTTAGATAGCTTAGAGTAAGCTCAGCTGGAAGACTGGATGGTGAGATGGGCCATGGTGGAAAATGGTGTGAGATAACCTTTTTTATCCACTATGATCAATATATCAGTGGAAAAATCTGAAGAGCAAGAGGAGAGAAGATTAATACATGCATAGCAAATTGCATTTCAAATTATTTCCACAGAAAGTTTAAGACTAAATTTGTTTTAAGACCCATCTATAAAATCAGGGCATAAAGCAACCAGTATTTTATCACCAAGAGCATTCAGTCTGGTTGCCCTTCAGAAATGAGGAAGATCAGGCTATAATAGCTTTATATGTGAAAACAGTCTGATTGACAGAATCTAATCATTTGAAGGGCAGCAAACCCGCATTAGAAAAGCAGAATTCTCTGTTCAAGTTCTGGCTTGCAACATCTATTAGCATCTTAACATTCACTTGTACGAGTTTTTGCTAACTGAATGTATTATTATTCTGTTACTGTGGTAGAGAAATAGCGACCTTTCTTTCCAATGATAAAAATATGTGGGTACTTTTCCTGTAGTTTATATATCTTACACCATAGGTCATTTTTAAAGGGTTTTCTTCTTTAGGTTCCACAATTTATCTTCTCATTCAGAGAAAAAAGCTGGTTTATTTAGCACATAAGACCTTCACATAACTTTCCAGTATCAATTATTACAGCTACACAGCAACTCCCGTGTGAAAGGTTTCCTGTAATATGTCTTGTGCAGACAAATAAACATGGCGGGGGGGGGGGGGGGTGGGGGCAAAGATAAAGTACGCATAACCTTCTTGCTGCCTGTCTTCGAAAAATACCTACAAGCAAAGAGAATTAATTGGAAGTTTGATCGCAGAAAGAAAGCCTTGTGCTGGTAACCCAATGTTAACGTTATAAAACTGCAAACCGAAACAATCTGAAGCAAAAACCATGATGAAGCATGTTTTTCAAAAAGGATTTGGGATAGAGTGTGGGGGGCACAAAATGGTATAAATGAGTTTTTTACTAAATGCATGTTATGAAGAAACATTTGACTGGCACCAAGATAATACAATTCTCCATAAAATTAATGAGTATCTCTGAATAGATAATCAGGCCATTAGCAGGACAAATGCCAAAGCTCCTCCTAGCATGGTACTCTCAGTGTATTCCTTCTTCACCTGAATATCATAATAAGAGTAGAAAGAGCCGATGTGTACATAGAATTTTGTGTACATGAAGAGGTGTTGGGACTGGGGAGAGGATGCTTCTCATGGTGCGTGTTTCTGGTGTTGGCTTTGTCCTGATGTCCCTTCAGAGCACAACTGAGTACAAGTGGTCTGTTGTGGGAGAATGAAGGATTTAGGCTGACTGCAGAGAAATGAAGCTCTGTTTTAAATCCGGTGATTACCCCAGGTTATCAGTCCTTCCAGGATGACACATGCTGTATACATCAGAATTCATCAAGAATAAACTGAGAAAGCCGAGGGCATCTGCTATAGCCCAAGCTGGAGGAAGCACAGAGACCCCTTGCATAGGAGAATGCAAGAAAAAGACACACACTGGCTTTGTGAAATTGTCCTGTACTGGGACACTGCAGATTTGGGGCAACAACTTGAAACTCCAGTACCACTGAGCACACAGGTTCATCCAGGAACCTGGAGCACGAGCACCCAGGCTGGCTTTGTGGCATACATTTCATGTGAAACATGCTGTAAACTGTACCTTTTAGAACAATTATTGCCTTTTTAAGGACAATTATGTATTATGTATGATGTATAATTTATTCCGGAGGTTACTGGTTTATAAAAGAGTCGTGGGCAAACTGCCAAGTTATCATCTGAACTGTAGTTATGAGTAATAACAAGGGTTATAATTTACATTCGTACTCTGTTTTTAAGTTAATGAGCTATCCAGTATGAAACCCAGCACTTGGCTTTTTGTTTCTATGCTTTCTTATATTAGAGAATACAGCCTGGGTTTATAATTTGCTTCTTAGATATGTAGCACCCTAAATACCTTTTACTAAACTGTCAGGGTAGTGATCGTTTGCCCAAACAGATCCACTATATGCTTACCCATGACTCTTACACACGGACCTCGACATTTCTACTTGCTCTGGTGAAAGAGGAAATACGACCAGGACAACAAGATTATACCTCCTTCATTAAAAAAAAATAAAAAATTCTCTGGGATCTTTCCATTTCCACTTCCAGCTGGCCACCAGTCACCAACACAAGGTGCTTCAAAGCAGCATTTCATCCAGGGTGCAGTGCCTCAAGTAGCACAACACCCCATTGTAGCAGTGGGGATGAGCCACATCCTGGTATGGGGCTAATGAAAGTACAACCTCCTGGCCTAGGTACAAGCATGCCAGTGACTGAGCCATGGTGTCACCTATGCTCAGTTCTCCCCAGCTGAACAGACACTACATTAAAAACCTGGCTTAAATTTAGAATGGTGAGACACTGGGATAATCCATCTGGTAAGCAGTCTTTTTTCTTTTCGGTAACAGAGCAATAGAGCTGAGTTGAACATCAAGGAGGAGACTGAAATTAAGGAAGTAATGGACTCAGTGAGTTCAGCTGAGAAAGAGCTACCAGGATGTCCTGACAAAAACATTAAGAGACAGAATTGACGTGAAGGACAAGGACAGAAGGGCAGAAAATACAGAGAGGCTTGTTGTGAAGAGCGCCACTTACATCTATCACCAAAGAATAATATTTATAAATCCTGAGCCTGGCTTTGGTGAACATAAGGCTGGCAGGATCACCAGGTTAATCTACCCTTCATAACCATGGCACTGCTAACGGTAGCCTAGTGGTACCTCTGCTTCCCATAAGAAACTTGTAATCACTTCCTCTAGAAAAAGTAACAAATTATTAACTCCTTGGCACATACAAAAGAAGCAATAAACAGATGATGTCATGCCTGGAGTTTTAATCAGTCATCTTCCAGTCATGGCTGTTAAATTCTACTCTGGTGCCAAGTACTAATTATCTGAAAATTAATGCTTGGTGATGGACTAAGTCTTTCCTCACAACTCAGTACCACCAGCATAACAGTATGGAAGAAATAAACCCAAATATTAGCCAAGAAAGAGAGTGGGAGTAAGCACAGCGGAAGTTTCACTGGAGTTGAGAAAGTTTTGCTGATTCACTTGTTTTTTACCCCAGCATCTCATTCCTGCATCTGAGGCCTCACTTCATCCTCTCAACCCAAGGGCTTGGCTGACCTACCCAAGTCAGGACTGGAGGCTCCCACTAAGCCAAGGAGAGCCCACTGCAGAGTCTGATTCTCTCCAGCCGAAGACCTAAAGACACTTCTACAGGTACCACCTTCCATCCATTGACTAGTCAGGGAGCCAACAGCTGCTCCGCAGTGGGACGAACCCAGGGATGGACTTCCCTTTCAAACCTGGTGAATTCATCTTCTCCATCTACTCCACTCTCGTGAGACCCCACCTGCAGTACTGTGTCCATCCCCCAACATAAAAGACATGGGCTTCTTGGAGCAAGTCAAGAGGAGGTCCACGAAGATGATCAGAGGGCTGGAAAACCTCCCATATGAAGACAGGCTGAGAGAGTTGGGCTTGTACCACCTGGAGAAGAGAAGACTCCAGGGAGAACTTATAGCAGCCTTCCAGTACTTAAAGGGGGCCTACAGGAGAGATGGGGAGGCACTCTTTATCAGGGAGTGTAGTGAGAGGACAAGGGGTAATGGTTTTAAGCTGAGAGAGGGTAGATTAAATCAGATATTAGGAAGAAAGTTTTTACTGTGAGGGTGGTGAGTCAGTGGCACAGGTTGCCCAGAGAAGCTGTGGATGCCCCATCCCTGGAGGTGTTCAAGGCCAGGCTGGATGGGACTTTGAGCAACCTGGTCTAGTGGGAGGTGTCCCTGGTCCATAGCACGGGGCGGGGCAGGGTTGGAACTCAGTGATCTTTAAGGTGTCTTCCAACCCAAACCATTCAATGATGCTATGATCTTCTCTAAGCCAGAGGTAAGAGCTGTGCCTCAGTCATCACTCACATTAAAGCAATAAAATACCTATCATAGTAACTACTTCAAGGGAAGAGACAGAGGAATACTGGAGGTGGGACTCATCTCTCCACTGCAATAGGCTTTCTTCTCCAGCTCTCGCAGTGCCGTGGCAGCCCTGTGGGGCCATGGCAAGCACCAGAGCCACTGCTCAGGCAGCAAGAATGGACACCCTGGGCTCAATTCTCCCTTCGTTTTATATTTTCACAACTCAAGATGGATGGAGGAAGCTGGATGCTTTCTCCTCCAATGTGAGTTTGTTCCAGAATAAATCTCTTTCACGCAGTTACTGGATTACCCACTGTCCTTTTTGTCTAGCAAAAGCCTTAAGAGATTTGCTTGTCACTGTTGCTGTATTTACACGGGACAAAATCTTCTCTTTCTAAGCAGCCTTCTACAAGCAAAGCAGTTATTTTAGAGTCCTACAACCCAGGCACAAGAAAATGGGAAAAAAAGGATTGTCCTGAGGAACTGAAGGGTCACAAAACTTCCAGAAGATTAATTCAAGGGCTTAAGGTTTAAGACACTCACCAAAAAGGTGTGAGATCCTGAATATTTTTCTCTGTTTGCTAGGTTTTGAACACAGACCCTAAGGCTTGGAGGTTTCTTGCTCTCAAGACTCTTACTAATACTGTCCCACATGGTCAAACATCATTACTCATTAAAAACCTGGAAAATACCTCCAGACTGGAAGTCCAACTCTTATGCTATGATTAAAAGATGGCATAGAGAAGAGAGAGATGTACCACAGCGTTACCACATCCTCTGGTTTCATCACCACTCTGGGAGACATGTGAGCTGGCTGGCTGATGCACCTCGAGGCCACCCGCCTCGCAGCTCAGTCCGGCTGTGTCAGGACTTATTCCTGATCTGTGGGTACGGCTGTGAGCATCCTCTGTGGAGTTATTTACCAGAGGAAGCAATATGCCTGACAATAAGCACATGAAAGGTATAGTGGACAGAGTCAGTACTAGACTAACACATGTCTCTAAATGCACCTCAGCTGCTTCAAAGCAAAGGGGGCATGTGATGGGAAGATGAATTAAATCTGGGAGAAGTAAGGAGAGGGAAAACTTGGGAGTAAGGGAGGGGAAAGGCATCCCTGGATTTTGCAAGGTGACAGTCTCCACTAGGACTGCAGCGGGCTGCTCTTACATTAAAGAAACCCTGAAGCTACTATCATCTATCTGGTGTCCCAAGCAGTAATCGCTCAGGAAGCCAGGTGTCATAAATAGCTCCCTGATGGTCCTCCCACTCTGTGCTGGGTAATGCTGGAGCAGCAGAGAAGCTTGCCCTTTATTTCTGGTATTTATTTTTAAGAGGTAATAGCAACAGAAACACCCAAACCATTTGTGTTGCTGACAAAAGGCTTACTAAGTTGTTACTAGGTGCGTTTTGAATATATATGTAGAAAGATTTCTAGATTAGAAGGAGACAAATATACACAATTGCTATTAAACTGAACTCCTCAGCTTTTGTTCCTCAGCACACAAGAAGACACTATTCACATGCATTCACACAAACATGCAATATATGATACTGCAAATGAAATACAAAAAGTGATATAAATTCCTCCCACGATAATTGTGTAGTGTGGATGTATTAGAACTGGTCTTATCCTCAGCCCATTTAGCTATGAAAGCAATGCAGTTCATTAGTCACTCTTCTATGCTACTCAAATTACCATACAGGAATTTTTATGTCACTTTATATCACTCCTCTTTAGATAGTTTTAGCAGGAGCCCACCTAAATATTAATGTCCTCCACTGATGCTCTTTATTACCGATTATATAACAATTGTCCTAAACTGGCTTCAGTGCCTGACCGCAACATATGGCCATCATCACCCCCAAAAGCAGGACCAGGTGCAGAGATGCTGCTCTCCCAGAAACCAGTTTCAAAACACCACACAACATTTTGTCAATTTCCAGCCAAAGTAACTCCACAGGATCTTGCCTTTGATTACTCAGGATGTCCAGATCAAGTTCTTACATGACCACTTCCAGTTGGGTTGGGGGGTCAAAGAAAGAAAACATTTCAGAAAATGGCTTTAAGAACTCACATGGAAATGGGTTTGGTTTTGCATAATTAAGAGTACCCTGAAAATGCAGCTGAGACTTTGCTGGAAGGAAGAAACACAGCTGAGGGGTAAATACAGAAGCCACTTAAGATTTTTGCAACTGACGCTCGGTCTCAACAAAGACGCTAGGAAATAGGGGTAGCTTTATAAACTACCCCATGGCCCCATGGTACTGCCCTTTCAGGGGAAGTGTCCTGAGACTCTTAGAGCAGAAAAATACATTAGCGAAGAAAATCACAGGAAGGTGAATGTTTTCTAAGCAACAGCGCCAGCTCAGTGATTGAAGGAAGGCACTTGCTCTCTGGATCTCAGTGGCACCCACCGAGGGCCCTTCGCTGGTGCTGGTATCACCCACCTCTGCCAGCAATTGCAGCCACACCTAAACCTGTCCCTGGAGTGAGCCTGGCTGCCTGCTTGCATCTGGGTCAAAGATAAAACACTCTGCCCTGGTCTTGCAGAGTAGCAACCTCTTCAGCAGTACTTTTAGACTACCTCAAATTTCCCTGATTTTGACAAGTCTGTGCAATTGCATTTGAGCTGCTGTAATAAATACCTGAAATTAAACCGTTCTCAGGTTCTCTCCCTCCCCATCGCGGTGCAGCTCCATATCCATGCCTCTATAGATGTAGGACAAAATAAGACTCAGCAAACTGTTTAAAATGTCACGGGTTACTTTTTTCGTATTTCTACACAGATCTTAATGCTTTGCAAGACGTAACCAAGCTTCTCCCTCACCCTGATTTATGAAAACTTCAATTTAAAAACAGGGGAAGGAAATCATGCCTTACGCTGCCCTTAAATGTCAGTCAACCTTAAGACTAGGGAACAGGTCCCTACTTTTCAAATGTCAGTAAGACTTCTCATAAAAAAAACATGGGCAAGATGTCTGTATAGTTCACATGTCGTATGATCTCATTTTCAAATGTTTCTGATCTTTTCTTTCTTTCCTGGTTTGGCTGGCAGAGTAAACCAATTCACAGTGCACTCCCATCTGCAGCTCCATCATAAAAAGAGTCAAGTGCCCCCTGATGTCTCGATCCTTTAACACTGGCTTTTTCTCCTCTTTCTCTCCTCCCTCATTTTAAACAATACCTTCAAGTTAGCTTTAACACCTCAGAAAATAGTGCCATAAAAATAAACAAAAGACCCAGGACTAAAATTGAACATAGAAGTTGTCGCAGATATTGTTTCTTGACAAATAGCCTCTCCAAACATCACAAATTGTCCAAAACCTCTTAAACCTTTGCTCTACATCACCCACGTAGGACTGCAAAGGGAATACAGCCAAGGAACTGCAAGCTAATTGAAAAATCATTCACTTGAGGTACAGTAAGTATCGTGCTCCAGTTCTATGAAAGTATACAGAAACTTGACACAAGTGGCATCCTCCATGAACTGAGCAATTGACTAATCAGCAAACTCAAAAGGAAAATAATCTGGTTTTTCCTCCCTTGCATTGCTGAATTTGCATTTAATGATTCATCTGAGATGCAGAAAAAAAAAATTATTCAAGATATACTGGGTGCCACCGTTTCCTTCCCAGCCTCCGGGACTGCTGCCTCTCAAAAAGAAAACTGCAGCATTGACTGGTAAAGCTGGTATAAGGACCCAGGAGCTGCTATTTCTAAACCCCTTTTATTCAAAGATCGTTATCACAGTTTTCCATTAGCAGAAGCAGGTAAAAGCTTTGGTGTATAACTGACAATGTTATTTTGGGGGAAGGGGAAAGAAGGCTCGATATCGTACTGCAAGAGGTATCCTATCGATCCTGACTTCTTATAAGATTTTTGTGCCTTTTTTCTTGAGGCTATTTAGCATTGACTTTGCATATTATTAGTTTTACAGTCAGTAGGAGCTTCTGAATTTTACAGGTACAGTACAAATGGAAACACCTGTAGAAACAGTTATTTACCTGATATTTTAATATTCTGCACTCTCCGTCGCCAAAAAACCCATTTAGCAAGTTTAGCATATCCCTCTATGCTACAAAAACATGTCAGACACATTTCAAGCTCTGTCCTTCCACTGGGTTCATAAGGCGGTGAAAACAGGCTGTGATGTCATGATTCCCAAAAGTCTGCTCCATGCACTAACTGCATTTACCTTCAGACTCTCCTTTCGTGCTTCAGTAACTGAACTTTTCACTGTCACTAGTTGCCTCATCCTTCTAGTCCCTTTGAAGCAGCAGGTGAGCACGCATACGCTTGGGCATGTATTTCTCTGCCTCATATTGGGACAGCATAAGTGTAATTGTATTCAGACAAATACATCACACTGTCCATTTTGGAATCCCTATGAAAAATAACATCAGGGATACTGACATCATCTTCAGAAGATCCTCCGTCATCTCTTCTGGATGATCACAGCATGGGTTATCCTCCCTATCCGCAGTGACAAGCTGCTAACATGACAAGACAAAATATCCCATTTCTGAAGGTTCAGAACTGACTAATGACGAGGTAATCCCAGTTAAAGCTCTGTATGCTTTGTGTCCTGCACTTTAAAATATATACAGAAATGTACAGCAAAGCTCTAATAAATAGCCAGGAGAAAAATCTACTTGGGCAACCTCCAGAGCAAAAACACCCACAATACAGACACAGGGCAAGTAAACAAACAAAAGAAGCCTCAAAAGGGAAATTATATTAAAAGCACGAATTTACATCATGGAACATCATACCACTTTTTTTCTCATTGTACAGTTGTTAGGTACAGTGAGAGTCAGGAAAGGAGACAAATGAAAAGGGAAGCAGAGGGAGGAACTGGATGGATAAGGGATACATAACACACGGTCTGGCAAGAGAGAATAACCAGCCAGATGATGGCCACATCCAGACTGCAGGACCTAGGAGGACGTCTCACTCCAGCTTCAGATCAGCTCTCCTTCCAGGTAAATGAATAAAAAGCCACTGAGGTTTTTCTACTATATGGCAACAAGGGTAGTCCCACAGCTCCCGTAAAAAACCCTTATGCAGCTCAGATGTATTTATTGTTTATTTAGGCAATCTGAAGTTTCCCAATTAGAAATATTTCTAGAGATTCAGCAGTTGCCAGCTCTCTAATTAGTCAGAGAGCCTGAAACAGTGCTTTCCAATCTGTGGTCCACAGATCCCTCTCAAGCTCCATTTCTACGGAATTGTTACTACCAAAGTGAGACTACTAGTTGTGGACTTATGCTTTCCATACAAAGGTTAATACATCCAGTGGAAATATTGCATAGGTCTTCATATCAGGGCTGGCTGAAGACTATCAAGGTCTAAAATTCACCAATCTGTCTACTCATTCATTTTGACTTGCAAATACTCAATCAAGTCTGTCCAAACCCAGCACTTGAAATTATATTGCCAGCTCTCTGGAATCTCATTTTCTCAATAATTTCTTGCCTTTCTTTCTTCATGACGTGTATTCCCCCCCTTCCCCAGGCCATCACCCTGCAACTGTTCCCATGAAGGTTGTGCTCCCCAATTCCAAAGAATTCCCCACGGATCATGGAGGTTTCATGACACTGACTCTGAGAGCACAGGATTCATTTGCTGAGACAGAAACCAGATGAAGTATTGGGGTAATAAAATTGTATTTATTATTGTAAGTGTTCAATGTTGAAACAATAGCAGCTGGGGCACGTTTGGGCCTCTGGAAAAGCTGTAACAGATGTCTACAACTGGACAGCCAAAAATACAGGCCATTTTTTAAACAACAAAGTCTAGCTTTCTGTGCTCTATTTTTCATAAGCTAATAATATATAAACTTATGTAGTGCATTTTGTAATCTATGGATGGAAAAACAGACACATGCCAAATTTTAAACTGTGTATTTCATGATGAGCAATCACCTTACCCAGGAGAAACCTTGTGAAACAAATTAAAGAGAAAAGATGCCCTGACATCCTAGCCCTGTTCTAGTTTACCAGTGCCTTACTGCACCAAGGTCCTGACAATGCTCCTTCCAAGCATGAGACACCTGGACTCCCAGGGAGAGACAGAAGAATCTGTCCCTGCTCAGTTTCCAGACTGCCCAGCTCACTTACTCAGACACTGAGACAAACATATGCTGGTTTCCTACTTTTTTTTTTCCTTCTGATGTCATTAAAAAATAAGAAAAAATCAATCCAATGAAATATAAAAATACAGAGAAGAAAATTACAAAATATAATGCTAAATGTCTAAATAGACAGTGCTGACCACTAAGATCTTTAAGGTTTTATTATTCTCAGTTCACAGTGTAAGTGGATCGCTTACTTGCAAAAGACAAGTAACTGAATGGTCTTAAGTTGGCAAAGCAAACTAGTAACTACAAATAAAACAACAGCAATAACAGAATAATATTCTGATAATGCTTCCTCCTGATTCACAGTTTTTAAGCTCCAGCAGTCTCAAACCTCAACATTTAGACAGAAATAACATACCAAAAAATAGTGGCTTGCTAAGAAACCATTTTGTTTGGGCAGTTTCTTACCCCAAGTGACCCGAAGGAGTTAAAATACCTCTGTGTCCCCAGCCTTCTTCTCAGGCAAGTACTGTAATGGGCTACATGGAGCATAATGCAAGGACAGAGAAACTCTGCCAAATATTCATTATGCCTTACATTTACGTACATTTATCTAATCTCCAATATAATACAGGCTGACAGTATAAACAGGACAACTGAAGCTAATCTGTGCATGTTCCTAGTGTATGTAAATAGTCTGTTCCTCCGTTTGTTACCTTGAAGTATCGAGCCTGTTCATACATGTTACTTAGTACTTTTAATAATCATAAATTCAGTCGTGGTGACAAGGCAGTTTAAACTTGCCAGGCTATAGGGTGCAGCATAAGATTTTCCAACAGACCCCAATAGAGTTCTTTTGTCCCATGGGCTCACTCACTTTTAACCTCTCCGTGTGTTCTGTCCTGGCCCCTCTTATGCACAGGACTCCTACCGCGGTAAATTAATTCTACTATTAGAAAGACCAAATGTGAAAACTGGGACTTGAGGAGAAGGGAAAAAAAAAGAAAAAGTACAAGGCACATCTCTGCATTTCATTAACATTAAACTTCAAATACACATCTGCAAAACTGTTGATACAGTCAACTGCACATCGTCATCTTCATGTCGTGGTTAGATCATAGTTTTTTGGGAATACAACAGAAATCTATCTTGAATGGGAGATTCTCAGATTAAACAGCCTTTTCCTTCCACCCTCTTTTGCTCATTTCTCATGTTTTGATGAGAATAAAGTGCCATGCAGACTTTCCTGGGATACTTTTTGTCTGATCTTCTCTGTTTAACTTCATTTGATGCGCCTGTAACACGTATTTAAAACTGTCTCTCCCTCTGTCTAATACCTCAGTCTTTAACAGATGGGTATTTTCTCCTGCACATAGTTACAGGCAAAAGAGGTAATGAAAATGCAGTGCACATGGTGCAGGATGAAGTGGTGGGTGAAGCACTGGTTCAGCAAAACCTAAGGAGAGCAAAACTCACTAGTCGCAAATAGGCTTTTAAAAAAAGGAGGAGGAAAGCAAGAAAGCCCTGGGACTGGGATGCTTAAGATGACACAGACAAAAAAAGCAGCATCTTGTACGCGAGGAGAGCTCACACCATTGGTCCAAGCAATTATTTGGCTAGACTTAGCTATTTGGGCTATGTCTGTACATTGTGATCAACCTGGGCAATTAGCAACCAGGTCTGAGCTCCACAGCACAGCTCGGGCATGAGCTCTCCAGCGGCAGGCCCATAGCTATTTTATTGTGTCTTGATTCTCCAAACCTCTGCTCGTGGCTGTATGGAAACACATCTCACAGATTTTTGTGCCAAGACACAGTAAGACTCCTTCCCAGATGATTGTGCCAACTGCAAAATGACTTGCGTGTCCCCCAGGAAAACGGTGTCAGCAGAGCTGGGGGTTCTTTGGTCTTCAGGGGGCACGGGTGGGCGGCTGCTGCAGAGCAAAGCAGGCAGCTTCTGCTCTGAACCTAACTCTCAGCCAGGTATTTACCCTGTGTTTGCACCCAGGCAGGCCTTTTTCTGCAAGAGTGGAAAGACAGTAGGTTTAAGAGCAGAATAGGAGTGAGGATTAGCAGACTGGGGTGTTAATAAGCCTGTCTGCAGAACCAACGGCTGCATAATATTTGCACACGACTAACCTAACACAGCTAATTTGACTTACAAGGGCAGCTCTTGGTTCAGTTGCAGCATTTCTATGGAAATGTTGTGATATGTGCAAATACCTGTTAGATCGTCAGCCTCCTCAAGGCTTCTCATCTGGGGTCTGTTCTTTTCAATGTTCGTGGCCTGCTTGCTCCAAACATACATGCTATTCCAAATAACACTCATGTGACTGATGTAATCTCCAAAATTAAAAGACATCCATTCACTCTGACATGTGCTACATCTAACTTTTACCCAGGATGTGTCTATTTGCTCTCACTTGCATGAATTTCAGCAGGTGATAAAACTGAAAGTAATAAATAGATAGAGACAGAGCCCTGAAGAGCCCAGGACTGACAATGTAATGTCCTGCCAGGACACTGACCTTTTATTTTTCTAATGAAAACACAGTAAAATGGCACTAAAAATGTGAAACAGTCATTTTAAAAGCATTTAATATCTCCAATCGCAATCACTAGCTGTACCACCCAGGGTTTTGAAAATTCACTGGTAATCATCCCCAGTGACATTTCAACCCATTCCATGAGGGCTCACAGCTTTCTGGCTCCCTGTGGGAATGGCAGCCCTAGGTCCCATATCCCAAACACATCCAGGGAGCCTACACAGTGCTGATCAGAAGTCTCTCCCTGTGGCTGGGAACACTGTGCCTGCTGCAAGGAGGGAACTTCAGTCCCAACTCCATTCCATGCTAAACCTCCCTGCAGAGGCTTCCCCTGAAGGCTGCTTCGCTGGTGCTACAGGTACAGGAGGCAATGGACTGAAGACCATCACTTCATTTTATCCGAACTGCTACAAACCCGTCAGAGCATGGTAACTGATTCAGCCTGAATTCAGATGAGGAACCTCAAGCTGAAAGTTTGTGCAGCCTGTTGCTGATCCCTGTACCGTGTACAGCACTTGCTTTCAAGACTCGTATTGCGTGCCCAGCCGCAGGTTGGGAACATGTTATTTGAATTTATTTCTTTGTTAAATCATCTGCTGTGTGCTTACATAATCACAATAGCAGCACTATCATTATCAAGCTGAATTTCACCTGGTATGCAGGGAATCTTATGGCTGTTTTAATAAACATTATGCCGGTTGGAACTTCTATAAAATAAAACATTTTTAAAGTTAAATATCCCCTTCTTAAGTGCCAGACTGCTAAGAGGGGCAGGCAGACCGAAGCCTCACTGCAATCCGATTGCCACAAAGGGTCCACTGCTGCCCGCTGGAGGGGCAGGTGAGGATTAATTCAAGTCACAGAGGAAACACGAGCACCCAGAGCTGTGCCACGGAGGAGCGTTGGGCCACTGCTGGTCACTCCTGGAACCAGCCCCTTTCTATATGGTGTCCTACTGTCCCTCCACCCCTGGCCGGCCTCCTGAACAGAACAAGTGGTTTGTCACTTCACTAACAACGCCAGTAACAAGGCCAACCGGAAAGGGTCAATCCCGATGGAAATGCTGAAGGCATACTCTCTCCAAATCACACTGGCAACATTTAGTTTGAGTATTTACTTCAATACAAAAGTAGAGCAGCAAAGAACACAATACCTTTCTTGTAGTGAAGCTTTCCAGGCATCCCGCATCATTAATTTCTGACAGTATTTAAATGTCTTTTCTTCTCCTGCTAAGTGATATTATATATAAAGCTGGCTTGATACCTACAGATTTGTAGGTTAATGCATAATGACATTTTTTTCGAAGTTTTACAAAACCCTTCATTATCTCTAGACTTAACCAGGGCCTTTCCAATAGGGCAGATTCACCCCAACTGCCTGATTCATCCTTCATGTTCTACTGCAAAACTGACAAATGAAAAACAGAGGAAAGGATGGTGAAAGAGAGTCCTTCTGGACATCCCTGGGAGCGTTCCTTCCTATAGCAAAGTAGAAGAAAGAATGAAAGACATGGCAAGCAGATTTCCTCCACTCTTGCAGAAAAATCTCAGCCCACAAGCAGACAGCAATTTAATACTAGAAGAGTCATCTTCTACTGAACAATTATTGGAGACAGAGTCGCCATGTATGATATTTCCAAAAAGATACATTAACCCGTAACATAGAACTGGGGCCAAAAAACCCCCAATAATCCAGGTTCCGATCCTCCTCCTGAGACACCAACGATTCTTACTTACTTTACTAGAAAGTGAGATTAAAAATCAGAGAGAGGTATTAATGTCATGAGGGAAGTGAATCAGATCCTCAGATTATCCCATTAAATGCAAAAACCCAGAAAAATGCTGTAAGAAAACAGTGCAACAGAAGGGGTAAGTATAGCATGTTGGGCTTGCATTGAAAGGGAGGCTTGTAAAATAAAACCAGCATTGCACGAAGATCCAATTAGCTCCGCAGCTTCTTTTGCAGATAATCAAGGCACAGTGATGGTCAGGGCATTGTTTCTCCACCTCTTGTAGACTGAAGACACTGTCTTTTAAATATACGACTTTACTATCATCATTCGCTGAGATGACGTTTTATGAATGCCTAACAAAGCAGATTGCATGTAACTTGAGAATTTGCATATGCTAATGTACTGAATTTAGAGGTCATGAGAGGTAATCTCAGAGAAGGGTCTGTTCACCGGCCAGGGTACAAACAGCTGGGCCATAGCTGCAGATGTGGCATCCTTATTAAGAGTTATAATGTTTCTCCTCGTAAGGGAGCTAATGTAGTTTACTTGTACAAAGTGCTCCACGCTGGATGAAGCCTCAGCCCGCGTGGGAGGGTCAATGCCATGGGCACACCGAGGCACATCAGCACAAGCACCAACCTACTGCTAGTGACAAAGGGAGGTGGCTACTGCCCCCCACAGACTCCCTAAATCCTTCATCCTGTCCTCAGGTAGCAGGCAGAGATCAAAATTCAATCGTTTTGAAATTAGGGGTTTGAAATGAGACAGAGTCAATTCCCACGCATCCTGGTGCACAGTGTTGCAGGCTGCAGAGCCGCTGTCCCCGAGACTAAGCGCCTCCACCGTACCACCCCCAGGGTCACACTCCTCCAGCGCAGCCAAGGGAAAGCTCGCTTTAATGGAGATCAACCTTCCCACTACTGTCAGCGCGGAGCTTGCCCACCTCTTACACACAGCAAGGCAAACAGGGGAGTTCAGCCACTTTTCTGGCCTCCCTGTGGTGCTCCATCTCCTTTCCAAAGAGCCGGGGCAGAATGCGGGACACATTTGGATATAACAACCAGATGCTTCACTGCAGCTCAGCAGAAAACCACAGCCCTTCTCTGATACCGAATCCCAGTATTTCTGACGGAAAATTTCTGGTAAATACTGGTAAAAGAAGGGTGTTGCCTTAATGAAAGAAAGCCAGTAATTACCAGTTGTGTAGATTTTTTTCTAACTTTTCATCAATAAATGAGTAAACTGTCCCTTG
>NW_010141920.1:41535-50448 GCF_000699245.1 Pterocles gutturalis
AGGGAAAGGAAGGCAAATCCCAAAGAATACAAGCTGAAATACTTTATTTGGGGTTGGTAATTTTGGTGACTTAACCCTTTAATATTTTTGTGAAGTAGAAATTTTGCTATGAGGCATTATGAATTTACTTATCAGAACTATCTATCAATTTTCAAGCAGCTGTAGACTCTGAATATAACCTATAGTTTTCAACCTATACGGTCATGATTCAGGGATTGTCAGTGGAAGAGGCTGTGTAATATCAGTGAACTTTAAGTAAAATTAACAATAAATTACTAAAGTCCAACTGAAAAAAACCCTGTACTTTCTCTTTGCAATGTCACTAGTATTACAGTCTCAGTGTAGCACAGCCAAGGCTCCTGGTGGGCCCTTTTATTCCATGGTCCCTCAATAAAATGCATTCCTCACTTTACTGCATACCAGGCAAAATCTGTTTGCTGATCTTCAGGGTATTATGCAAAGCATTTGGGGAGAATGACAGAAGAGAGAGAATTGAATTTTGAGGCATTTGTTTGATCTATCGCTTTGATGATTTAGGCTGATTTATATGATGGGTTTGGGTTGTGTGTGTTACGGTTTACATTTTATGCAGTATTTTTCTATGGCTGGATTCTCAGTGATGTTCAGTGTCCTGCATCTTTTAGTACGATACACAGATTCCAAAAAATAAAAAATACCAGCATTTAGCACCTGCTCTCTGGCAACCCATACAAAAATTTAAATAAGAATTGTGCTGTTAGAAAATCTGGCTGCATTTGAGGCCACTGACCACTTCAAAATCTGGTCTTAAGCTTGGATTTATGTGATTTTAAACATCAAAACAACATTCTGAATCCCAACTGGACAATCCAAAAAAAGACAGAGCAGTTTTCCACACATGCTGGCTATGTGGTCTCAGGAATCGCTCTCCTATGAATTGAGAATGAAAAGTCTTGGCCTATCTATTTTAAACAGCTGATAAATAAAGAAGGGGCATAATAACAGTGAAAAAATAAATGCTTTCAGAATTGATTCTCTGACCCTCTTGCAAAGAACGCATGCATCATTTTTCACATTTATGTTTATAGCTTTTTCTTCTTCTTCTTTTGTATTCTGTTCCTTAAAAATAAGTAAGAAGCAAAATGTTCTTTTGTTCCTTAAAAATAAATAGGAATCAAAATGTTCTTTTGGTCAAAAGCTATTCTTAGCATGTATTTTACAAATCTAAACAGATGGGACGGAGGAGTCTGTTGTTCTGAGAACTGATTTAGCGCTGGATCACTGAGAAGGAGTATCTCCATTCAAAGAGAGGCACTTCTAAGTCAATGCCAGGCTTCATTACTAAATTCCACCTTTATCTTAAGAGGTTCCCACACAGTCATATCCCAGCAGCAGCACATCCCTCATGCTGCTAAAAGCAGCAAAATAGAGGAAAACCTGCTAATCACCTGAAAATGAGAAGCATCAGTCTCTGCACCTAGTTCTACAAGGCTTTCTGCAAAAGAAAGCAGTCACCAGAGTAAACATCTGTGATCAAACACAAATTTAGCACCAACAGAAAATTGACTTCAAATCATCTCTTTGTCACTGTAATTGATTAAAATTCAAATGAAAATTGATAACATGATTTTCTATGTGTGAATGTGTATGTGGCACAAACTCAAGAGCTCTATTGGCTTCATATATTGACTTTTTTTCCAAATAAAGCCTTTTAAGAGTACATTAGTCAGTCCACTAATAAACTTAAATTACAGACTAATTACTCCAACACAAGGCATTAATACACTCTCAAGGCTGTCAAATTTTGGTGCAAAAACAAAATTCTGAAGAGAACTCTGAACCCAAGTGAAACAACAAAATGCAAAGACTATTTCATTATTTTTGGGTTTTTGATGACGAAGGAAGCTGACTGCTTTTGGCTTATTTTACTTTCCATTTAAAACTTTCTCAACATTTTATTAACTCTTCTCCAGTCTCAATGTCACATCCATACTATTGTTCTTTCTAGTCTACAGGCTTTTTTTTGTAAGTGTAGGTTACAGATGTATGTATCTCTTTTTCTTTAACAGATTATTTTCTGCATCACAGAGCAAATGCCACTCTATATCGACCTCTGAAGAGAACGTAGCCAACGGAGTACTAAAATGTTATTTCATCTATTCTATGGACACTGATTTTTTTAATATCACATGTAAATCCAGCAAAAACGATATTCTGCCACAGAATGTCCATTTGCTTTACTACTGAACAATCCAAACTGGCCTGAAACTAGAAGCAGAAATGTCTTGCAAACAGCATTAATTCCACTAATTCAAATTTCCCTCTTCTCTATTGATGGAAATATGCAGAGGTAAGAGAAATGGAGACAAAAGCATATCTGAGATGTTTCAGTTATAAAGAAAGCAAACTCCATCCTTAATCCAACCTTAACATGAAAAACTAAATCTTTGCAAATAAACTCATCAAAAGAGACATTTTCAAGACCTTCCAGATGCCTTCATATTACAGTCAAGTCCTGTTACACCATCACAGCCATGCCACTAGCCAAGGATCTACGTGTAGGTCAACCTACATGTGGTGGAGAGCATTACCAGGTACTGAAGTTCATCTCAGATGAGGAAGGAGGACAGGAGGAATAAAATTGCCAACTGCAGATTTGAAATTTGGCTGCTAGCACTGATCAGGAGAGAGATGGGGAATCCACAGATGAAAGGGGTCCCATACGAGATGGCAGCAGTAAAGAAATGAACAGCTAGGAAAGTGCTGAAACAGGAGTCACAGCTTTTGAGGTGGACTGGACAAACTTAGAAGAAATTGAGATGTAAAGGGAGAGCTAACGTGGTGCTGCTGAGTGCAATGGTCAGCACAGTCTTTGAACGATGCTGTCTTAGCAGCAAGACTTTAATCCTAAAAAGATAGCAAGAAATATGACCATGAGCAAAAGAAAGAGATTGCTCATCATTAACATTGTGGGGTTTTGCAGAGTTAAGGTTTCAGTGAAGCTTCTCTGGGTTGATGCAGTGTACAGCACTGGCGGACATTCAGTCTGTGACGAGCGCCAGCACAACATTGTCACTTAAAACTCTCCTTTCCTACTACGACTGAAAAAAAAACCAGCAAGAGTTAAGCTGCTAGTGAACTGATACCACCATCCATCATGCTTCCCAACATGCTTATTGCTTCTCCATGTGTTTACAGCTTCCTCATATCTCCATATCCTTCTCTCTGCTTCTTGTCGCCTCTTGCTACGTGGGGCAAAGGCTGCCTGCAGGGTCTATGGGCACGCAGCAAGGACCATAGTGGCCTTCAGCCCCTGGTGTGCCTTGGTACGACCGCAGCCCACATTTCCAACAAGAGCTCAAAGAGGACCTCGAAGAGACTGAGCAGGTGGTCAGACCTGCCACAGCCCCTCTGCCCAGCGCTCCATCCCATATAGACCCTGCCGCCTGCTGCAGTGAGTCCCCTTGATCGCTACACCACAGCACTGGCAGAACTTGCAGCATTTCCAATTTCAACAGTGGCTTTAACGAGAAACCGGACGCGGTCATTTTAAGCATCCACGTACACACACAAAAAAGGCACAAGTAGGGGGATGGTCAGGGTGTCATTTAATTTGATGCTGAGTTCAATACTGACTGGGGTCGGGCACATTTTCCCACCAAAGACATGCTGTCCCCAAACTGAAACATGCCACCAGAACCTGCAGAAGGCTGACAAAGGCTGACAAAGCTGTTGTGAGAAGGACAGAGATTTTGCAGCCTGTACCGGTAAGGCTTGAAGCAACCAAAAAGTAGTTAAATTTTAGTGCCTTAAAAGTTGGAGCATATGTGGCTACAAAGCATATTCCTTTACTTGTCACCTCCAAGCAGGGCCAGCAGGGCTTTGAGTTTAGAGTACGGCCAGAACACTTCATTCTTCACCTCTGCAGCCAGCTGCCCCACCCTCTGCTTCCCCACACAGGGAAATAAACCTATTAGCTGATCATTTCTGTAGTAAAACAGAGTTTGCACATGCAAATTTTTTCACCTGTCTATGCAAGTGGTGCAATCCATGCAGACTATAATTCCTGCGTCTGCTTTTACGTTTGTGCCATCGTTTACCTTGGCTCTTAACAATTATTATTCAGCATTTCTAGTGCCATCTGTGCTGCTGATAAGTAAGTGCCTTCAAGTATATTGGAAACAGATTTTCTGAAGTTTTACCTTGTACCGGGCACAGTCAGCATCAGAAAGATGTTCTCTATGGAAGCTGACACGTACTTAGCTGTTTTTCATAGGGATTGCTGTATTTAAATTTAAAATGTGTACATCTAAGGTACCAACCAGAAAACAGGCACAAATAATGAAGGAAAATCACCGCATCCCAAAAACCACTTTCTCTCTATGGGTCAAATTCAAATCTACACACATGGGAAACACTCACTGGCACCAGGAGTGAATTTAGTCTTATAATAGTTAACTGTATCTTGACACAAAACCCTATTAAATAAGAAGAAACATCCATAAGTTCAATGCCCAAATGCCTCAATACTTCCTGACATCTACATCAGTTGCCATTAAAATTAAAATGTGAAATATAATGACTGATATCCGCAAGACACATGAAGCTCACTATTCTAAGATGCTCGGTGACAGTTTAAACTAGTTGAAGTGACACATGGGAACAGATCCAGACTAACACGTCTCTGCCCACTATCTTAGTGTAAATGTCAGTGTGGAAGTAGAGGCTGTGAAAAAATATCTTAAACAGATTCTTTTTTCGCTTTTAAAAATCAATCATTAACAACTGTTTGCTAGTAAGTCATGTTTTCTTTTCAAATGAAATCACAGTTAGTTGTAGCCACCGATTCACTCATTTCTAGAGGGATAAAGCCACACAAGCACACACACACACACACAAAAAAAGTTGCAGACAGGTAAATACTGTGCAGTGGGTTTTTTTAACAAAAAAATAGGGAAACCACAACCATATGGACACCTCTGTAGAGTATTTCAAGTCACCAAACAGATAGACCATGGTAAAGGAACAAAGTGGGAATTTCCTTCAGTTTCCTCTCCTAATGCTGAATGGCATTACTGACTGCAGTGCTATTACTTCTATGCCTGACTACACTAGGCACTGCCCTAGTCACTTGGACAAACCCAGCAGGGCATGGATTGCACACTTAAACGGTGTAGTGGATGAGAAGGGTGGGTGAATGTAGCCCCAAAACCAAAGCTAATGACATCAAATCTGGGACCTGGGCAGATTTGATGCTGTCAGGAGCCTGTGAAAGGCTTGAAATAAGAAGCAAAGCACAGGTGAAATATTCCAACCCACCCTGCATGCCAGGATGCCTTTCCTAGCACAGATCCACCACCTCCAACACGTCCCAGCAGCCGCCTCCACACCAAGATGGCTGGGAGGAGCCGAGAGGCTCCGGCACATCCTCCATCATCCTTCTTCTCCCCTCTCACCTTGAGTCAGAGCTCTGCACAGTTTAATTACAAACCACAGACATGTGCAATTCTATTAAGCCAACCTAAAGCGCTGGCATTAGATAAGCTTGTGCTCTGAATCCAGTTACTAAGACACTGCCAACAAGCTCAGAGATTCGGAGCCTCTTTTCTATGCAGGTCCATTTGGCCTGGAAATAGCATACATATACACTGACTTGAGTTTAACAAAGAATGTTAATTTGGGTCAGTGAACTACCACTAATTGAATTCTAATAGATGTCACCATAACTCAAGTGCTCCAGCTCTCTCAAGCAAAATGGCAGCAGACTGAAGCATGCGCTTCTGTGGTACCAGGGGAGAGAAAGTCTGTCCTTCAACTGCCTGGTTTCTTCCCTTGCCAGTTTTAACTACTGCTCGGTCACAATAAAAAAGCAAATGAGATGCTGGCTTGACAGGTCCCTCAAAAGATCTTCAAGAGCAGGTTTTAGTTTTTAAGGGCAGCGCTTGCTCTCTCCAAAACTGAGTAAACCTTGAGGTACTCCATACACAGGCACAGCCGTGAGGATTCTGAACACTGAGCTAATATACTTCCAAAGCACAACAGACTAGTATCCAGTCCCTTCTTCCTGAGATCACTTATTTGAAACAAACCATTTTGAATTCTTTTTGCCTGAAGCCAGCATCCCAGTGGTGGCTGGGAGCATTAACCCCAAAGCGCAGTTTTTCCAAGACTGTGGAGCCCGGTGGCACGGGGCTGCTTGTGAGACCACACACCAGCCACACCGGAGGAGGAGGGCTGTCCTCAGGAGGAAAAAAGGAGTTTATTTTAACTGAAGTAAGCTTAGCGTGATTCACACTAGCTTAGCCATGGGAAGGCTCCTTCTTACCTCATCTAAAAGTAAGAGATTCACAGTCAACAGACCATGAGGGTGCTGGTTCGTGCCTCAGTTCAGATGGAGCACAGAACACAAGGTGAATTTTCCACTGCCTTGCATCCTCTATAGTCACTCATCCCTGCGCAAAATGGATGCGAAACTGCTGCCGAAGAACAATGGTGGCATTTTGCACAGCTGTGAGTAGTGACACAAGGGGCAGGCGGGTGGAAAATCAGCCTTGCTGAATTCCCCCCTCTAGGTAAGGCTGGCCCCTACAAAACAGGCCACACTAGCTATGCTCATTGAAAAATACTAAGCAACTGCTGGAATCTAAATACAAAAAACCTCCAAAATTGAGATGTCAACCTAAATTCACTTTGCATGGTTACACGGGACAGGCAGTTTCACACCCAAGCACTTACACGGACCTCAAAACAGTCGAATGTAGGAATTTTCCTTTGCCAGCCGAGCACAGGAAATATTTGGTGGGTGGAGGGGAGGAAGTGAACAAATTTTACTTATTTTTTATTTGCTGACCAGAAAAGAAAAATCAAAAATAGAAGATTCAAGACACACAGGTTCAAAAAGGTACTGCAAAATATTTTCAGAAAATCGCCCTTTCTAATTCCTTCTCAATTTTAGCCATGTTACCATGTGGCATTGCAGAGACAAACAAAGCAGAGAGGCAAATCTGACAAATGAGCTCTCAATTTGGCCCAGCAGATAAAAGCACTAAATGGATATTCAGAGGGACACACACACACACAGACTGTTCCTAACAGAAAAGCCCTCCTGATAGGGCAAATGGTGCTTTAAGGTGAGTTGTTCCTAATTAGACACCCATGAGTTTGGTAAGACACACATGACCTGTTCACACCCGGGGATTGACCTGAGTTTATGCGCAGACAGGCGCCCCGTGATGAATCGGGACCTTCCCAAAATAACATTACTTGGCTTCTAAGGAACCACCTTAGATGCCCCCACATACAACCTATGATGTGTCTCTATCATGAGGCACGTAGGTATCTATAGGTGAGTAAATTCAAACCCTGTGTTTACCCTCATAATGTTGCTAGAGTTAGGAGGATGGGGGAAACAAGCAAAGCAGTATTCCCCAATGAATCTCCTGTGTCCTTCTGAAATGCCACCTTTTAAAAAATATTCACTGAAGAATGCAGTCATTGTGGGCTACATGAGAGGCATTAAGGAAACTATCCCTAGCCTTTGCCATTGCCATTCCTGTGTTATTCATCCTGACCCATCTTGTCCTGCTCCATCTTCATTTATGATGTCCATCTTCTTCACCTCTCCCTTTCCATCAACCATCAATTCAGCACCACGTGCTTTCCTTTCCCATCATCAGTTTTATACACCCTCCAGTTACACCTCCCTGTCCATGTAAAAATGAATGACCCTCAAATAACTACAGATGTTATATACTTTTTAATAAATAGGTCGTATATATTTGTCAATTCCAGTAACAAAAACCCCACAGCTCTTTTCCCAACTGTCTCGCACAATGAGCTCTCATGCAGTTGGTGTCCACCGTGAGTCCGTGGGCTCATCTCTGCATTACTGCAGTCAAGGTGAAGACAGATGTAAAACCAAGATCTTGATCATCTGCAGCTTGAAAAAAAAAATGCTCTGGCAGTTTTCATCAGAGGAACAGTTTTAAGCAGTGCCCTGCTGCACAAATGCTGGCTTCCGTTAACTTTTACTGCCATTTCAAGGGGACCTGTAATATTTTGTCCTGAACTGTTGCACACCACTGCAGAATTCAGTTGAGTAGCTGTCATATTCTGCACCAACACAGAAGGTGTCTCCATGGAGAACAAAATAATCCTTATATGTAGTTTCTATATTAATTTATTTAATTTGTGAAGCTCTTTGTGACTCTCTAGGATGAAAGAAGCTACATAAATGTAAAATATATCACCATTAATGTTGTTTTCTAACCAGGATCTTCCATTTTGTAGTTGGTATTTTTCTCCCGTACTGTATGACCTTGTATTTTATCTAAATTAAATCTCATCTTGTTAATTTTTGCACAGTTCTTTAAACTCTCAACATCCTTTTGTTATCTCTCTCTCTCTGCCTTCCACTGTGTTTATGATCCCTCTTAATTTGGCATCATCTGCAAATTGTATCGCTCTGTATATATTGTTTAGGAAAGTATTAAACAATATTGTGATCAGCGCTGACCCTTGTGAAACCTCCCCTGATATTTTTCCTAAATTGATGTTGTAACATTTATAATTAGGTACAGAAGGACACAAGAAGAAGTAACAGGCAGCAATTAAGGAAAGGAAAATAAAAGCGATCAGGAAAAACTCTGACAGTGAAATCTATGAGAATGTACAATAGCTTCCCAAAGGAAGGGTTGCAAGTCCCAATGCTTACTAAAAAATACATTAATAGTAAATAAACCACTAAATAATAATAATAATGCTTAGCACACAGTGTATATAGCACTTGACATGTTCAAACCTACTCACCAAAAATAGCTCGTTTAAGGAAATAGTGACAATTCTAGAAGACAAAGCACCCAAGTATATTTTCTTTTTCTTTTTGCATATGTAACAGCCTCTCCCCAACCAGCGTGACTCAGGGACAAAGCATTC
>NW_010141920.1:50479-94035 GCF_000699245.1 Pterocles gutturalis
TGCAAATAAACCTGTGCTACCAAGGGGATATGCATATGCCTGAGAAGAGGACAGGTTGACCTAGCACTTTTCATTTTCTCTGTTGCTATACCCTACACATCCCATTATACAGTCTCTATGGGTTAAACTCTCAGTCACCAGAACCCACCTTTACAGCCTACAAATCCCTGTTCTCCTGATTTTTTTTTTTTTTGGTTGTTGTTCTTTCCTTTTTTTTTTTTTTTTTTTTTTCGGTACAGTGAGTATAGAAGGTAATTTCAACCTGCTGACTAACTCCCTTATGAAGACAGCCTGGAGAGAGAATCAACATTTTGAGACTCCACAACTGCCAGAAAGTCTTCTCTCAAAAATGTTATTTAATCCATTTATTCTCTCCAGCCAAAGATGACAACAGAGCAAGTCTCAAAACTGTACCAGCATTCAGGAGAGATCTCGGAACCAAATCCACTGGTATGAGGGGACTTCTGAGCCTGCTAATGGATACACTACACCAACACTTGGTCCTTCCTAGCCCTTGACTAAAGCAATCAAGGGAGATCTTGGGACAAAAGGCAACTGATAGGAGCTTGGGAGCATAAAAATTGTCTGCGACAGGATCTTCCAGAGGTGGACGGGGACTCTTACATCTCAGCCCTTTCACCTGAGATGATAATCTTGTTCATAAGCAGCACCAAGCCTAGAAAGCACAGCTGTCACCCACGTGATTCACCAGCCTGTCTGCACATGCACTCAGGAGAAACAATCGCCCCTTTGAACAAAATTCTCACTCCCATATTCTGCAGCTGGAAACAGCTGGAAGTAACAGTTCTCCTCTCCAATAAAAATATTTTATTTAGCTAGTCAAATTTCAGTTATCCTGCTTTCTACTCCATCACAGCTTTTGGGTTGGTAGTACAAGCCCCCCCAATGCTCCACCAAGCTACAGATAGTTAAGAATACACTGAAGATTAAGTATATTACTAGTCCAGCCCATCTCCACTGGATTGCTTACATGCTTAAAATTAAGCATATGGTCCAGTGTTTTGCTGGAACAGAGACAGTGCTCTCAGACGCCTGAAAGCTCATAGACCTATCGCTTACTGTCTTCATAAGTTTTGGCAGCCACTTGGTGGCTTGATACTTACATTGCACCATGTGATGTCAACTGAGTTCATTTCTGGCTCATAGTAGAAAAATCTCAATTTCATACTTGAGTAAACTATGGCAATAAGTGTTCTGTATTTCCAGTTCTTTCAAAGATTTAGTAGTAAACATCTGAAAAGCAGGATTTATGGTCTAGGTGTGGTCATGCAGAGAGAGAAATAAGCAGAATACAGGTGGGAACAGAGACACCTAGAACCACAGCGAATGAAGAGTGAAAGGGAGGGAGTAAGCACAGCCTAGCACGGGAGACCGCTCCATACCAGTATTGGTTTGAAGAATGAAAGAACAGAAAGGACACCCTGAATACTCCAAAAACTACCAATCTCACATGGAAAAAGTCTCGAGTCATATTCTCACTCCTATAGCCAGGGAGAATGTGCATGAAGCTCTCCAAAAATGGTCAATGAGGGCATGTACAGGTGGCTGGTCCAGGGACCCTGATGGAAGGGAAAGCTACAAAGTGGTAGAACTAGAAGGTGGGAGAAAAAAGCTGAAAAGCAGTACAGCTGAAAAAGAGGAGGATTTTGAGGAAAGTCACTGACCTGCCATGTTGCTCCATACTCCTCAAAACCTCCATCTTTGCTAAAACAAGGTTGGCATAAACATATGTCTTTTAACCCTAGAAACTACAGGCACACAAGTGACACTTGATGAACACTTCCAAACACAGGTGTTTCCAATAGCACCAGAGGTGCTTTCAGAAGCCATGTTATATTTTGATTTCCAGAGAAAGAGCTGATGGATGAAAGATTTCTGTGCTCTGGAAGCCTGATATGAACAGCCTCAGCCATCCAACCTCACCAACCTCTGCTGCTGGAATTTACGTGGGGTGAGAAATAGGTCCCAGTCACTGAAGAAAGAGGACAGTCATCACAACACCTTGAAATCTTGTTGTCCTAGGAAGAGATAGGCATAACGATTCGGTGCAATGCCTTGTCTGGGTAGAAATCAAGCCAGCAAATTCCAGGGGGTGGTTACACTTCCAGACTTTTTGCAATGCTTGTAGTGCTGCCATCTTGTGTTTCCACCTGCGCCTTCCCACTTAAAATCCTGCTTTATTTAATTCTGAATAGCTCTCTTACCTGGTCATGTAACAGGCTTTGCTCGAGTTTCAGAATTCACTTACTATGCCTGTCTTTTAAAAAGAAGACTTTTTTTTCACCTCCATATATTATATGAGGTTCCCTAGAAATATGTGTGATAAATGTGCTGAATTTAAGAATTAAAGCCACATTAGAAGGCATTGATTTTCTTTACAGTAAGATGAGCCTCTTCGGGAGCTGGATGGAGGTAGCGAACTGAGCAGACACAGCATGATTCTGGCGAGGCAGAGCATTTGGGGAATTGCTCCCGCAATAGGAAAAATTTGTTTTAATTAGGTTGGTTGGTGGTTCCCAATGCAACGTGCTGTGAGTGGGAAGGAGAAATGAGGATGGGACTGTAAACAGTTTGTTGTGCTCTCAGCCTCTGAGTCACAGCAGAGAGGGAACTTGCGCTCCTGGCTCTGCTGCCAGAAGAGTCTTAAGAGTGTGAAGAGGAGCGAGGGAGGCGATGCGCAGACGTCCTTTCTCTTTTACTTTACTCCCAAATTGCTCATAAAAGCAGATGAGGTTTTGCTCTCCTGGACAGGGGAAAAGATTCGAGGAAGAAGATAGTAACAAGCAATTAGGGCAGCAAAAATATCCAAGAACAAAACTGACCAAAAATAATAAAATTAAGAAGTGAGTGAGAGAGATTTTGTCATTTTGTCTTAGATTATGTTGAGGAGGCTGAACTCAATTTTATTGAGAAATCAATTCTAATTTGGCACTCCAGACGCTATCTGGCAGAGGACGCCAGTAACAGTCTCCATTGAAATCTGCCAGCTAATTTACTTCTGCTGACTTTACATTAGCAAACAGAAGCAGGAAAAAGTCGTGTCGTAGGGATGACATTTCCCACTAAATATCTCGTACTAATACACATTCTGAGTCCACCTACGCTTGCTTTAGAAACCCGTCACCTTGGAAAGGGAGACAAAAAAATAATAAAAACCTCCCCCCAAACCAAGTGGTCTGAGCACTAGGCTAAATGTCCAGCACATATCCTGCACACCAGTCTTGCATGCCATGAGTCTAGCTGGAAGTAAGGGCTTGGGGACACATCAGCCTCTCTGGGAGTTCAACATCATCCGTCCTCCTATTGAAGTGACCATGGAAGTCCAGTTCCAGCAACTTTTATAGACACTATGTCCTGCTATTGATGTCAAAAGAAAAAAAAAGCTTTTAAAGGATTGTGAATTATTGAAGAAAATGTGTCTGTAGATATTTCAGAAATGCACTGCATAAAATTTACCACGGGTTACGTGTCTGGGAGCACAAAATGTGCTGTTTAATGCTATGTTTTACTGACCTTTAAGCAGTGGCAGCTATCCGAACTATATTCACAGCTTATGTGTATTCACTGAGCATTTATATAAAATATTGTTTATTTTTTACGAGGTTTGTGTCACTGAAGATTTTACTTGCACTGAGAAAACTATTCTTGAGTGGGTTGTTCATAGCATTGTTTCCAAACATTAATATAACCAAGAAGTGTGATGTTCTCAACCTGCATCCTTACCAGTATGTCCCACAGACTAGGGGATTTATTTCATGAGGTAATTCTTGTATGTGGACAGACTTAAAAAGAAAGGAAAAAAAACAGAAAATCTTTTTATTCTTTTGATTAGTTATTGCTTTCTCCTTCACTTCTAATGAAACCCCAGCGATCCTACCTGCCTAGCACACTTGCGGTTTCTTTTCCAGGGAAGGATTCTGTCTTCAGTTAAAGTAAGTAATATCCATACAAAAGCCCCAAATTTAGAAGTGCACAATGACTTACATTTCCTCACTCCATTTATAAACCAGGTTCAGTGCTCCATAAGGACCTGATTTCACCCCCTCCCTCTCAGCAACATTCTTTAAGTCTTTACAAAGATCCATTTTCCCTTTCTTATTCCCAGAAGCCTGCTAAAACTAGGGCAAGATGGCCTAAAATTGCTATTTTCCTCAAAGTCCCAGAAAACCTAAGGCCACCGGCACCTCTCCGTTATAGCAAAGCTACAGCTGCCCAAGCTGCACGAGAGGGATACTGGGAGTGCTCAGGCACCCTCTCACCTCCACCGCTGGAGAACCTCTGCCTCGTCCATTCAAGGACACACTCCCACTTAGTGATGACCTGGTTCATCAGAAAGCTATGGACTTTTGACCCAAGCAGGCATTTCCTGGCTCCAGAAACCTGATGCTGGAAAGCCTGAACTTTCTCTCTGAGAAAAGAAACAAGGTAAAAAATGAATATAACAACGTTGTTCTAAATAATTGATGTTGCAATCTAATGCTATTTCCTTTTGTATTACTGCAATCTTCTTAAAAAGATATTCTCTAGCTGTTTATTATAGCAATAACTATAATTTTTCCTTCTCTTTTAGCAACAGTGCTTCACCCATAATGTTGCCCACAGATAATGTATTAAAGATATAAATAAAATAACACAGTATAGGTAGTACAGAAACATATAGGTTTTTAACTATCCAAACAAATTGTGTTTTAGAGTTGGAATAGCTAGAGCTGGTCATTTGAGTGTCTGCTGTCCTGATTTCTCCATCGTGGGCCTTCTGTCTGTTTCTATCTGTATTCACTTTGACATTAGGACAATGCTGTGAATAAAACCTAAACACATTCACACTTTTATTTACCTCACGGGGAGGAAGAAAGGAGGGAAAACAAACAGCTTTGAATGACTAGAATATAGAAATCCAGCCTCCAAATTTAAACACCCCCTTGTCTCTCATTTTTTGTCACAGCTCTGAAGTTTTTCCAGAAAGCTGTAATTTCCTTAAATATAAAAATCCATTTTAAAAAATTCCCTGCCTCTTCTATGATGGACTAAAAATAACCATGAGTGCAATTATTACCCTCTAACCTCTAGCTTCAGTTCAACTGCATATGCCATCCTCAGGAAAATCTCCAGCAGCAATCAGCGCTGTTGTTTGTATTGCAGCAGCATCTCTAAACCCTTGCCAGGAGTAAGCCCAAGTGAGGTAACTTCTTATACAAGCCTCACATAACAGATAGCCCCCATCTCGAAGATTTTAAATGGAAAAGAGATTGTTCTAAATACATCAGACAGACAAGTAAGGGGCAGGAAGCAGGGAGCTCCACGTGGCATTTAAAGACCTGAGGCACAGTGAAATCCCAGGGTAGACTGTGCAGCTATCACGCTGGATGTCATGGTGTAATTCCCCCCTCTTGAACGTGCCAGCAGCAGCCCTGTGAAAGAAGGATGCTCTCCACAGCTGAAGGAAGCGGGTCTGACAAAACTACCACCATTAAATTAGAAGAGCATAGATTTAGATTAGACATAAGATGAAATTTTTCACTGTGAGGGTGGTGAGGCACTGGAACAGGTTGCCCAGAGAAGCTGTGGATGCCCCATCCCTGGAGGTGTTCAAGGCCAGGCTGGATGAGGCTTTGGGCAACCTGGTCTAACAAAAGGCATCCCTGCTCACAGCAGGGGAGTTGGACCAGATGGTCTTTAAGGGTCCCTTCAGCCCAAACCATTCCATTATTCTCAGCAGTGCATCACCACCATCATTACAGGAGACGCCTCTCCCACCGGCTGCTGCTTGTCCTACATGCCCTGATGTGCTCTTTGGGGGAGCCCAGGCTGCAAGGAAGAAGGTGAGACAGCATTCAGCAGCAGGCTGCAGGATGTGCTTGCACCAGGGTTAGGAAGCCCAAGATGCTGCTGTGCTGTTGAACAGGAACAGTCTGCAAAACAGCAATTGCAGGCTCTGAGAGATCAGACAAAAAGCAACAACTCTTCTTGAACGTGGCTAAGAACAAAACAAATCTTTCACGAAGATAGGCATGAAATAGGCCAAAATGCTGAAAACTCTTGTATGTTCAGGAAAAACAGACCTTCACAGTGTTTCCAACCTGCTTTAGCACAGCTCAGGTACATGCAGACCTGCACCATAAACACCTTCCAACAAAGTGCCTTTCTTCCCATTGCTACTGTTCATCCCCCCAAAATAAGAGCTCTATCTCTCTTGAAATCCATCATGACCACCCCCAGGTCTAAGTTGATCTCCTTGACCTGCTCTAAGTAACAACCAACATTTCCAACTGCCGAGGGTTTTCTCCATCAAGACAGTTCTGGATTGAAGCCACATTTTCACATATTTATGCCCATGCTTCAACCTAAGCAGGAAAGTACTCCCAGATGATTAGGATGAGACCATTCACAAGCCCTCCACTTGGCACACCTGACCAATATTTGTAGGATCAGCTCCCTGAATTGCTGCAAAGGGCACCACCTTCACAGGGCGGTGGCACAGCCAGCCTAGCAATGTTCCCCACCTGAAGACACTATCCCCACTAAATTTTTGTATCTGCAATGCTGAAGCATATTTTAAGACAAATGCTGTTCTAATTTGCTGTGGGCACTGAAGACCAACACACATTTCAGTGGAGGAATTTATGTGTTTTGATTGGTTTATGAAGACAAAGCATATGCCATGACACAGTTAAATGATTAACAGATTCCTACGAATGCCTTTGGCATAGAATATCTATACGTTCATTAGCTGGAACAATTTGTCTTCTTGATAAAACTAAAATTAGTTATACAGCAGGTTTACTTTTTATGATTAATAAATGATAAAAATCTAAATTATCCATCTGAAATGGCTGCTTTCTTAGCTATTAATCTCACATTTATCAGGTCCTAAATTGCACGTTATTAGTTGAAAAATCAATTTCCCAAATATTTTTAATTTCCTATAAAATAATCAAAACGTGTGGAATACGAAGCATCACTTCCTTCACTACACCTTTTTGGAATGAATTATAAATCAAGATATAAAAAGATGTACTATTTGATGACTTTACCATAAAAACCAAACAGATACAACTGTGCCTACATTATGAGCATCCAAAAAAAAAAAAATTGCTCAGTAATAAAATAGCTCTAACAAAAGATGTATCAGCTCATTTGGATTTTCTAGCTCTCTGTAGTTATTTTGCCAAGAAGCAAAATCCATCTCATTTTGCAGAAAACTAGCTTAGGACAAAGCAGAGTGGATAATACGGTAAAAGGTCAAAAGTACAGCATGGTCTGTGTCCTGGAGATGGGGTTGAGACGTCACAGATTTAGCTAGAGGGAAGGGGCTAAGAACAGATCCTTCTGTCAGCTGTTTAAAAGGTTGAAGGCCTTCTGTCCTCCAATTAAAGCGATCAAGGAAGGCCACAACAGCTCGTGTACAACCACTGCAGCATTCCTATTGAAGACCAAAGGCTGAGCAGGTCACCTTAGTTTAGTCACGTCATTTCTGGTGTCAACCGGTGACCATTCCTAATTCCAGTAGTATTAGAAAAGATGGTTCTTCTGAGAATCAAAAAAGCCAAGTTTGCCACTTTCTAGTATCTGGCAAAAGGTGGGTGGGGAGAAGGAAGGATGAAGCAGAGGCATGTGGAGGGGTCCCCAGCTAGTTGTCACTTTGGCGGTGGCCAAGGAGCCATGCCAGGTGGCACTGACCTCCTGGAGCCCCAGCCCCAGGGCTGGATGAGGGCTCTGGGGTACAGCCGACAGTGGCACACTGGGATCTGCTGGAAGGAGGCGCAGTTGTCAGTGGTGCCTTGCTGACCAACTGCTCTCCTTCCCAGCTCAGAGGCTTGTGAAAATCCCCCAGCAAAACAAAAAAAGGTGAGCCAAGAGCCATAGCTAGATAAGCGCTGAATTCCATGCCATACAGCCATGGGAGACAGGATCAAGAGAGAGGTATGATTCATCAGACAGAAGTATTTAAAAAAACCCCAAACAATACTTTTTTGTAAGAACATGCATGAATTCCTGAAGTTTCATGAACTCTGAACTGCATGTTGGCCACACATCCCCATCCCATCTGAAATATGCTGGAACATATTTTAAAGATCAGTGACACAACTAAAAATATACATTTTTTTCATTTTAAAATAATTTGTCCATCTCTTTCAAGCATGCCTGGGAGTAATTTTCTATGCAAGTACAGGGCTAAATTAGCAAAGAGATGTAAACAGGCTAAACTCTGCCTGGGATAACCTGCAAAGAGGGAGGTGAACATTTCTTTTAAGGCACCAGCTACCCTCCTCCAGAGGTGGAATATAATTGCCCTGAGTCTGACACAAAGCAGACCAGTCATAGTGCGAAGCCTTCAGGGAACACTGCAACTGTGATAACACCAGAGAGGTGGCTATGTGATAGCAACCAGCACCTTCATATGAATTAGTAAGTATGGTTTAAACGTAAAATATTTATGTCTGAGAAACACCTTCCTGATCCAGGTATTTCCTTAAAGATTTTGAGAGACTAATAGAGGAGGAGAAGTGACTCAAACAACACAGTCAAAAATGTTATTTCATTATTTTGTCAGTTGCCAAATAAGCCTTTTGCCAAAAATAAAAAGTTTCAGAAGAGCTGAGTAGGTACAGAGCAAAACCTCCAGCAGAGCATGAGCCAGGGAGCCCACAGGTTTCCATCAGCAAACCAGTAGCTCCTTTTTATCAAGCCAGACAGCTAACACAGGCTTCTCTTAGGCACAGGCTTCAATGGTTCACTGCACATGGATGGACTTACTCCTTGCCTCCCCAGGCTTTGCAGAAATAGAGCTGCCCTTCTACCAATAGTGGTGCAACAGTACCAGTATTAAAGGATGAAAGCATTAAAGGCGACTTTGAGTGCTCATTCTAGTAGTGTAGAGGAAAAACACAAAGCTCGAATGACCATATGACCAAACCTAATTACCTGGTGAAAAAAGGCAAAAAGGCACCTAGTTAAATAGCATCGTTCTCAGACCCAGACGTCCGCACAACAGCATACTTCCATGTACATAACTCAGGATAGCACAACATTCATTTAGCAGGTTAAAAAGAAACTAAGAGATGTCCCAGGGAAACCAAAAGATAGGGTTTATATCATTTATATGAATACACGCATGCACATTTTTTAATATAAATATGTCACAGAACAAGTAATCTTCAAATTAAATGTCCTTTTTTACTACCAAATGTCTTTAATGTTAGAAAAACATAAAGCCAGCTTATAAATAAAACTGCATAAACACTTTGGAACTGGCAATAAATTGAGAATAATTGACCTTGTCCTATCAAAGGATGAGTGTATCCTTAGATCTTAAGTGCTGCAAAAGGCTACGAACAGGCTTAAAGTACTGGCAGCAGCAAGCTAAGCACAGCGTGCACAGTGCATTTCACAGGGTATTAAATAACTGAGGTTGGTAGAACCTCTCCCTTGGTTTAGTCTTAATGTGTTTGATTTCTAAAACTACAGTCCATACAATATCACACATCAGTCCTATTTCTCTTTACACTAATTAGGTATTTTATTATCAAAAAGACACCTCGTACTCTCCTGGTGCATCTGTGTCTCTTTTCTCGCTGCTACGTGCCTGATCTCAGCTTTCAGAAGGACTGACATCATCTTGTCTTGAGAGGGAATGTTCCCCTTTCCTGGCACTTGATGAGGAGCATCAAGGAGAGAACATTTCCTCAGGCATGATGAAAATAAGGCAAATCATTTTGTCCTCGCAGTATAGGGCCTAACCCTCAAACCCGCAGACGGACTAATCATTGCCGGCACTCTGAAGAGGGATCAACATGTCCATCCCACCCAAACGCCAGTGCCTAACGTCACATATGCCAAGTTGAGCAAAGGTCAGAAAGTGCCTGTATAACATCACAGTTAGCCAAATACCTGTGCCAGCATCTAACAACCCCGAGACATAACTGCACTGCAATTCATTAACAGCCTCTACTCTACAAATAAGCTGCATTTTCTCCCAAATACTCCTAGAGAAGTTTCCTCTGTTAGTATCACACTTCAAAGCACCACGTATATGTATTAAATATATTAAATAAAACACAATCAAAACAGCAACTGTAGGCAGAACTGATAAAGAACTTCCTGTTCTGATACACCTCTATTTGGTTGCTGATCATTTTGTGAAGCCTCCACAACATCCTTCATGGTAACCCAGAGGATGGAGGTCCGGCCAGCCCACCCAAGCCTGGGGAACTCACTACATGGCCATGGAGCTCTGCAGCCTTGGACCTCATACCACACCTTAAATACTGAAATTGGCAACAAAACATATTTGTAAGGTCAACAATTAATCCAGAGGCAGATCTTTTCATGATGATTGTCTTGAAAATACAAACTTGTCTGAAAAATACAATACTCAGGGGAACAATAAAAAACAAACAGTTTCAGAAGTTATCTTTCTAGGATACTTGAATTGTGACAGTTCCTCCCTTACACACACACACACAAAAAAAAAAAAAAAAAAAAAAGGAGAAAAGGAAAAAACTTCATCAACTTCACTCGTTGAAGGAATTCAGTGCTCACAGCAAACACAGTACAATGGTGCTATTGGATATACTACACCTGAATCATGCGCACGTTGAGCAACAAAGTCAAATCTTCCAATATTTTGGGCAAGAAAGTCAAATTTTCCAGCATTTTCACATTCAGTGTCATGGAGGAACATAGGAACTACACACGTAGTAGATTATATTCCATTCCTGGATCACGAGGTGTTTAACAGCCCTCTTTTGGCTATCACCAACACAGAAGCTCTGTGTTCAGTCAAAAAAAATATTAAAAAATATGAGTCTGCAGGTTCTCTTGATTGTGTTTCCATCATCACAGAATGGCATTTGTGTCCTTGTGAAAGAGGAAGAGACAAAATATAAAAAATTTTGACAGCTTAAAATTTTGCATTGTTTTAGGAGATATGAGAGAGCCAAATACTTATTAAATTAGGAACTGGAAAATTTACAAGGTATAAGAATGGCTACTCTAGACAGAACAGGAAATAACATGAAAATCTTACATATTACTTCAGGCAAGGATTTCTAAATCTCCCTTTCCAAAACAATCAATTTTCAGCACTACCATACCTTGAAGATGTGAACACCCTGCATGCATGTGCCCACACAGATGGACAGGTACATGCCTGGACATATAATCCATATATACATATAATGATTACGCAGTGTTCTTTTCCAATTAGAATTAACTCGGTGGGACCATACTGTAAATGAGGAGACAGGTTATTGTGTCTCTTCCACTTTATACTGTGTGTTGCTGTGTTCCCAGCTTTACTGAAGCCTGATAAGATCTCATTTCAGCCAAACTACTCCCACTCCCCACAATGCATACGAGACCTAAAAATTAAATGAAAATGGCAAGACATATCTGCTGTTATTATTCTGTAGGAAATGATCATCAAGTTGCTGAAGGCTCTGTCAAAACACCTATTTTTCATCAACTGCTTGCCTATCTTGATGAAAGATCCCAAATGATTCCAGAATGACTTGAACATTTCTTGATCTATACCCCTCCCTCTGCAATACAGGCCGGGTATTTTAGGCTACACAGTAACTCAGCATACCAAGGACAAAGCTTAAAGTAAGCTTGAGACAGAGGCCGTACTCAGATTGAGCCATCAATTAGGAACAAAATTGTGGCTTTCAAGATCTCAGTATGTCAGCAGAGGGATTCACGGCTCCGACAGGTTGCTGGGATCAGTGCACTGCTCCTTTCTCGGGACATTTTGGATTACCGTTTGCTATCATTTGTAGAAGAAAAATTCCCTTTTAAATCAATCAGAGTTACTCTGGGATCTCTGAGAGCACAAATTTCCCTGGATATGTAAATGTGAAGGAAAATCCATTTGTTTCTATAAATATGCAGGCCTTTTTTCTTTAAATATTGACATCCACACCTTTATAGATTTCTTAACCTTTAGCCTGTCCGCACAGTTGCAGTCACCCAAGTATGTGCCTGGCCTGTGGTAAACTGTGCCAGCTTTGTGACAGCTATAGATCTGTTGGATGTCAGAAGCTGTTCCCAAGGAAACATCAGGAAAAGGGATTACAGGAGGTTTTGAAAACCTGTTCTGAAGGTCTGTTAAGAGGAGCAAGAAAGACCACCTTTCTCCATGAAAATTCAAAAATAGATATAGACCACTACAGTAAAGTCTGAGATGATGAGAACAATAGAAGATAAAAAGTTAAAGATAAGTGATAAAAACTGAATTATAATTTTAGCACTGTTTTTTTCTCTTTTTTTCCTGAATAGAAAATTGACTCCTTTTGCAGAGAGAATGCAATCCATTTTCCAAACTGTATATTCCCTTGAAAGAAATACTGTAAGCTTCTTTCTTCTTTTACTTGCAAGCTGATGTTTATTCATGTGCATGGGGCTACCGCACAGACCTCTCACAGCATGACGAGTGCGCTGGCTGAAAGGTAGGATAGGAGATGACTATCGCCAGAATTTTTAAAGCAGGATGCTCAAGCTTGGCTGCTTAACCTATATTTAGCCTGCTAAATAAGCGGCCTGATTTTTCGATGTGCGAAGTCAGAGCTGCCACCTCTTTCACAATGAGAGGGAGACTTGCACGACAGGCCGCTTCATTGCGTTTGCTGCATGGTGCTGGGTCTGCTCTCCTGCTCTGCAGCCCCCTGTGCATGCCCCCATGGGTTGGCAGGTCCCTCAGGTGCATTAATTAGTTCCAAAAGGCAGTTGGCAGCCACCACAGTCTCCAGCCACAGCTAAGCACCACGGCGTGCCTCCTCGCCCAGGACCGTGCAACAGGTACCCAGCACCACGCAGCCTGAAGTGCAGGTCTTGCACGGTGAAGCCCAAGAAAACAGAAATGTCTGTTGGCTTGCCCAGGATACACAGCACTGCGGAAAACCAGGACACTTATTTAGGAGACTAAATATGGATATAAGGGCCCAGCTCTAAAAAAACTTGTCCCATTTAAGAAGAAAGGATGTACAGCATCACCTTGGAGCTCCCCAGCAGACAGGACTGAAGTGAGCTCTGCAGCACTCACTCAAAATCAGCTCCTTTCAAGACTGATGCTCTGCCCTACCCTGGGACTTCTGAAGACCTTGCAGCATGAAGAAATATGGAATGAGTTACAACCCGAGTGAGAACACTTTCCCAGGGGCTTCTCTGAAAACCTCACTCACATGTAAGAGGGTTGCATTCCCAGAGCAAAATATCTACAACCACCATCCCCATTCTCCATTTGATCAAGACAGTATTTCTGTCTGGGAAGGAGCAGAATGGTAATGGACACAGGGAGGGGTACCAGGGCACACTGTCTCCTTAGAGATAAGGTCCCACCTTTATCCATCTCAGGGCTGTAGGTATGGCACCTACAGCACATCAGACTTCTTCCCTCACCGTGCTGCCTACTGTTAACCTGCAATAGTGCAATGCTCCCTCACCCAAGAAAGAGGCAGAAGCTGCTGACTGGAAATTAATTCTTGCCATGGCACACTTGGTTTCCAGCCAGGTACCACAGGAAAATCGCTTCCATGTTTTCCCAGCTCACTCTTCACACATCTGACCTGGCAGAAACAGCACTAACCAAGGAACCAGAACAGATTTCCAGATCACTTAGTGGGTGTACAGACTAGCTGCAGACACCTCCACAGTCCCAGCTCTTCTCCTGCCTTTCCCTCATCTCCTCCCAGTCCTTGCCCTCTCCAGGTCACCCACTTGTGGAGCCCAGTTCTTTGGGGCAGTGGTGGTATCCTGCATTGTCTCTGCACAGTTACCGCCTCCTCTCCATCACCTCCACACACCTGCCTCCACAGCAACACAGAGAGGAGGGACCATTTGGCTTCTATATTCACGACATCCTGATTTTATACTTCATTTCGTTAGTGATACAGACAGATGACCAGAAAGGCACCACAACAAAAGCCACAAGCAGAAATACACCAAGCATCACGCTCCTCTGAAGTGAGACGTATTTCCTTCTCTAGAGTAAAGTTATGGGGAGGGGACTAAACTAAACCAGCTATTCTTCTGGGGGAAGGAAGCATGCCTTGTGGAATTTAGACTGCTGCAGTAACTCTTACCAAGCTGGGACTCTTGTGCAGCTTCACCTGATAGGAACAAATCAAATTGCCACTTTATCTGAATTTTGTATAATGACATCACCAAAATATCAACAATAATAATAATTTTTTTTAATAAATCCCTTGCAAGAAGCAGCAAGGGGGAAAAAAAGAAATAACTTGGCAACACATCTCTTGAATATTGTTGACTGACTAATTAAAATGCAATAGAGCAGAAAAAAAGTGCACAGACGATGCTTAGGATGTAATGTAAAGAGCAATCACAACCACTCAGTGGGGCTTAGCAGGTCTGAAATGGTATCTAATTCTGCAAACTCTAGAAAGGTACTGTATAATGTAAACATTATTGCTTTGCACACTTTAATGAAAACTGTCTGCCTTTGGATTGAACTGCATAAACGTCTATTGTGAGTCCAGTATAATGAAGAAAACAAGCACTGTGCATTTAAACATCTTGCCTCATTAAAAGAGGCTAAAAGAAACCCCTTGTTACAGTTACTATGACACAATTAAGTAACAGGGTGACAGGTGGTGTATGTTTTTAATGGAATAAATATACACAGAGAGGAGCCACATATTTCCTTTGATATTACATCATGCACCTGCAACTTGTTATTGCAAGGACCTTTATTAAACAAGTGTGCATTTAGTAATGACTGCAGATTTATAAAATTATTTACTTGTCCAACAATTTGTAATACACGGCTTTGGAATCTCACAACTAATCTTTCAAAGAAAATAAGAAGATTCAGGCATTGCTACAAATAAACATATATGTTTCATCTATGCTTAGGTTAAAAAGTTCAGAGATTTTTAGTGCTGAGATTTAATCCGCTTGCAAGCATACGTCTTTGTATCACTAACCTGCCAGCTAGCTTCCCGTCGTAGCCCTTTTATCCAGTTTTCTTCTAAGTCCTTATTCTCTCTTGTGGATGTTTCATCCATAGCTGATGGAGCTTGCACAAACTCGATTGGCCACTGGCTGTTACACTCTCTTTGTAAGCCTTTAGCGAGGCAGCAGCAAGTGCAGATCGGAGACAGACTGTCATGAAGAAAATGTCACACCATGGGTAGGGGGGGAGGCAAGCGGGGGAGAGGGGAAGGGAGGGGAAGGAAAGGGTCCACATGAAGGAACCACACGTGGAAAGATTTGGGGAAGTGTGACTGCAGTCTGACACGTTCCCGCTGGTCCAGCAAATGCATCGCTGCAGCCAGGGAGTTCGCAGGGTAATGACAGAGGGTTGGTGACACTGTGGAACAGTCCTAATTAGATGTAAAGTATAGCAGAACTGCTAATACTATCCGAAGTATTCTTATATGCCTTTCCCAAAAGTTTTTGGGTTTTTTTTACATATTGCAATCATGGTCTCATTTGCTGTCATTATAATTAAGACTGCATCAGGGGGGTGGATTCAAGCAAAGGAAACATAAATAGCTGCTGGGTTTGTTTAAAAGAAAATATTTTAGTGTATCTGTCTGAAAAGTGCTTCCTGAACTGCTCTGCAACCAATAAACATGAATAATAATCCAGGCCATTTTGATAGAAATGGGCTCATTACCATACTCGCTGCTGAGCTCTTTCAGAGCTCATGTTCAGCAATGCAGAAATGGGGTCAGCAGGACACAAGTATTTCAACCCCAAACCAGAAAAAAAATTAGTCCCAATGTAAAGCATTTTTAAAAAAATTGCTTGAGCTTGCTCTCCGTACATTGCACCTAGAGATGCCTGCTGCATATCCCGAGCATGGCCAGACTTTCTTTACGATGTTCTTCATCACTCCTTAACCGAGCACATCTTTCATCCCACTGAGAGACAGTTTAGTCTCCCCATCAACTCCTTAAAACATGTTCTGGCTTTTTTTACCAAACTAAAAGAAAACTGAGAGAGTTTGGGCTGCTACTTTATTATGATATTTATCACAGATTAGCTGAGAATGATGAACTCATTGCATTTAGGAAATGAATGTTTCAGCAGTGACAAGGAACAAAAAAGTCAAACACTGTTTTCTTGGAAGTACTGCTTCAGTACAAAACCAAAAGACTAATTTTTAGGCATGCTTTTAGCTGAAACAACTCCTTTCTGTAAAAAAAACCATACTGTGATATCTTTAAAATTCATAATGTTTATGACTACTAGGATGAAGTGGGTTTTTTTTAAAGTGTTGACTGTTCACCATTCACACTGTTTATTTACTAACTAGATAACAAAAAAAAAAAGGATTAGTTTTTAGGTTAATTTTTACTCCCGGGGATTTTCATTTGCAGACCCCCAGCCATCCTCCCTGGGCTGAGTGAGACCTCTGCACGGGGCTGCTGAAATGCAAACAGCAGCCCCTTCCTTTGCACCTTTCTTCTAGGCTGCTGGAAAACATTTCCTTTTTCCTCAGGTTTCACGAACATCTATCGTCACAAATTTTGGGCCTTCCACAGCTTGATAATATCCTCGCCATAAAACTAAACCTGCCGAGCCGTATTCAGTGTAAGCTGCTCCGCATCACGGCTACGATGTGAGCCTCCCTCCTGCAGCTCTGAATTTCTCCTCCATGGGTTTTTTTCCTCCTCCTTTTTCCTTTTAGATAAATAGGGCTAATCGAAGGAGCTCGGGCAGTGTGGGTCTCTGCTGCGTTCAGTGTGACTTTAGGACTTACGTTACATACCAGGAGTGTGCGTGAACACCAGCTCCTCTTACACATATGGATATGTTATTTTTAGACCCAGGGAGCACAAGGTAAAGCAGAACAAACGCCGGAAGGAGCCAGATGCCTGCACAGACACAGAGGGGCACACCAGGCTGGCAACAAAAGAGATGCAAAAGGACTTTTCATTCAGAAATTGCTTATTAGAATTCTGCTTTCTAGGGGGAGTAAGGGGAGGAAACAACCAACGAAAAGAAAAAAAGAAAAAAACAAACAAACAAACAAACAAAAAAACAACTTAAACAGGGGCAGCAGGAAAAGGCAACCCAAAGCCAGTCCCAGTGCAACACGCCCTGTCTCTAATGTTACCCACCCACTGGCTGGCAGCAAAGGAGTGCCTGAACCACATTAGCAGGGTGACAAAGGGCCAGCAGGACTGACAATACTGAACCCTACCCTCCCAGACGATAACAAAATATAATGACGACAATGACAAATCCTTGAGATGAGATAAGCTCGCTTTTTAAGAGCGCTGTCATTTGCAAAAGGCAGCATCTAGGCAACAGCTGGTCTGATTTTGGAGGGGTACAATAAAAAAAAATGAAAAACAAAGCAGGAGGAATTTTTGTCTTTCGCTGCATATGGCAAAGACAGATGCAAACCAACATACCGACATATTCGTACTGGGCCAGGAGCATAATTCTAAATCAAAGATGGATAGCGCAGGGAAAGGGCTTGGCGATAATTGTAAATACTAGCAATGCTTCCAATCTAAGCTGCTCTGGATTGCAATTAATTATTTCATGACTTTCCCTTGTCTTTTTCACCACCATGAAATAGCCCAAATTGGCTACGAGCTGTAAGAATATGAAGACATTTATTGATGGAAATCAAGCTTTTTTTTTTCACCCACAGTGTCTTTGATATGTTAGAGCCTGAAGCAAAGAAAACATAATAAAAACAATATATAGATGAGAACTTCAATTTTCCCCTACATATGAATCTGTCGCTTATTTGCTAAGAATCAAACATAACTCCATACAGTTAAAGAAGCTCCATACATCATTCTCTGTAATCCAGTACTCAGCTCAAATGTACCTTGCTTGAAGTTCATACAATGTACATGATTTTACACTACTCTAAACAAAACATCTCTGGATATTACAGGTCTCAGTCTAAAAGGCTTTCGCTGCAATTCCATCTCCAATAGTGAGAAAAGTGCTCGTGTGAGAACGGATTCATCAGAACAAGGTAACAAGGACGCTTCAGAAGCCCATCCTGAGAATCAGATTCGACTATAACCACAGGCTAATTTTTTTTAATATATCCACAATTTACTACTGTGATACAACCATATAGCTGCCAGCAGTGTGAAGAAACAATGTGAGAAAAACACGAGGTTTTGTTGAACGCTGAATACCTACCCAAGCACATCCTAATTTCTCAAAACACTTGAACTGTGAAATGGTGCTGCTTCTGGGTAAGGACTCACACTCACACAGCCCTTACTTGCCTACCTGCCCAAGCAAAGTAGTGTTACCTATGCTGGATATGGTCAGAAGGATACACCTCCACCTCGGCAAGGTCGCCCAGAGCTCCTGGTCGGCCCTCTGCTCTCCAGTGGCACAAACAGATGATGAGGCAGGAAAGGGTCCAGGTGCCTCCCGGTGACCTCAGTGCTACGAAGGGTCTTTAGTGGAGCACTGAACTCCACTCTAAGGAGACTAAGCATCAGGCTGGACACCAGTTGACTAACTGATATGGTCACTGGAGGGATGCAAGGACAAATACAAGCAATTTTCACCATCTCCTTCAAAAACTATGGTGAGGTCAGCTCAGACACAGCACAGCATGGGCCCATCACATTTCAGTTTATTTCATTCAAATTTTTGTGTTCTCCTAACAGTCCTAGATACGCCCACCTTTCATTTCCTTCTCCCTAACCAAACATTGTACTCTGATCTCTGTTACCACTTCCACCTGAATTAACCACTGAAGTCTAGTACCTGGCATGCATCAAATTCCTGCTACAGTTTTGTTCTCCTGCCACATGTACCCCTTGCCGCCTCACAATAACCTTCCTTTCTGAGCTTTATCACTAGAGGACAATGGTGAGAACCAGTAAACTTACTAAGGGATCCTTGGGATCTCTCAGTGCAGAACATCTTCATGCATTTCTGCCTCTTGGATTGCGAGTCTTCAGCATTTAGCATGTTTTCAGGGCCAGACTCATGGCTGGCACCTTAACTAGTGGAGGCATGAGATTTATACCAAAAAGGTCCCTCTAGCACTTTCTAAGAGAGACTGAAGAGGAAGAGCTTATAAATGTCTTCAGGCACAACCCAGATCAAGGAGCACTGCACAGTAATACACGTAAGGGAAAATTTTTGAAGTACCTCCTAACTTTTAACCATACAGTGGTTACTGAGGGTAAAATTTAAGTTGTCCCTGAATTAAATCCAAGCCATAGCTATGGCAATTCCTACACAGCCTATATTAAAGATATTCATACAGTGCTGCTTATACATCAACCAGGCTCCCTTTTAGGAGCCTGTATGAACAGGCGAGAGACAGGAAAGAGCACTCCACAGGGAACTGTTGTCAAACTTCCTGTATTCAGGATATGTTCCAAACACAGGAGGCAAGGGCAGCTTCTGGTGATGACACTCATCCTACCTGCTTTGTGGATCCTGAATGTCACCTGTCCATACCTGAGTCAGGTCCCTTTAGTAAAAGAGAGAGAACGAAGGCATGTGCAGAGTCATCTGACTTTAGCCCAGGTGCTCAGCTTAGGCTGAAACAAACCACCACCCCATGGATGTGCCTTTGATTGACATGCCTTTGATGGCAGAGGAACTGAGGGTGGCTTTCAGACATAGCTAATGCCAAAATAGCCAGGCTAGTACAGCAGACTGCCCCCCTCCCCTGGCTCTATCCAAATTCAATATTCTCCTGAACGGTGCTTACAGCCATGCTGTCTCTCTAATCACCATTCCCATATACTCTGCCACGCAGTACACATGGCCAAGACTGACCCATCGCAATGCAGGTAAGGGTGTGTTTGGGCACCTCCTAAGCACTCAGAACTTCTCCTAAGCACAGACCCCATCTCCCCCCACCCCCAGCTCCAAAGCACTCCAGCTTCTTCTCACATATATCTTGAGATCACACAAAGCTCATACCTGAGCAGTTGTATTCCCAAACCCAAACTTAAAAGATAGCTTGGAAGCTACCAGTGAGGAAGGAGACCTAATCCCGCTGACCTTCAGTGAGACTCGGGCTCATGAAATCCCCTGACCACTCCTGGAAGTACAGCTTAGGCTCTTACCCCCAGGGAGATTTCTGACACCAGCTGCAACGCTGCATAACTATAGCACCTGACAGCGTGGCAGATCAGCACAGTTTAGACATATCTGCTCTCGTATGTATTGCTGCATGTGCTGCTTAAATTGATTACCTGTTGACAAGCTATAAATAAAGTTGCCATTAGAGCACCACAACGTGTGCCACAGGCTAAAGCAGAGTTGCGTTTTCCCTACCTTAACCTCAGTGTCCTTTGAGTAGAGGAGCTTGCTTTGTCTTGTTAACCAGTTAAGGAGGAGCTTGTTTCTCTGTCTTGCCTATCTTGCAACTTCTAAGCTCCTGCCTGAAAGAATTACTCATTTGTTAGTGCCAGACTGTCATCTCTTTGAAAGTAGAGCCACGAGACCTTAACAGACTGGATGTACACAGCTGTTAAATTTATTAGTTAAGAAAAACAGCAAATGACAAGTGAATATAGCACTCCTTGGGACGTTCAGACTACGGATTTTGTATAAATCAATAGCAAGTGCTATAAAATGTCAGAAAATACCAAATGAGGAGAAAGGAATCAATAGATACCTTCTGAATTAAATGAGTGATGAATATTCCTTACTAACCAAAATAAATGAAACTACAAAACCCCCTTCATTAAAGTAATATCCAGCCTCCTACTTGAAACCCCAAAGGAAGGCAATTCAGGGTTAAGGCTGGAAGCTCTGTCCTTGAACAGCACCACTGAGGAAGACAGGTACAGAAAGGAGGAGCAGGAAGAGGACAACTACATTGCTTTGACCCAAGTTGAAAAAGAAATATTAACTCAAACATGTTCCTCTTCATTCTGAATTCCCTTCATTTTCTGAGCTTGAGTCAAAAACGCAGTGGCCATCCTTTTGTAACATGTTTGTACCATGCTCCGATTCTGATCTGGATCTCTAAATAGTAATATAATACCAGTACTAAACCCAAGAACGGTTGAAAGTATAATAAATCCCTTATCACCAACTGAGGATGCATTCTGTGCATTCCAGAGGTTCTTCCGCCTCCTTCCTAGGAGCCAGCATGGGGTAGTGGCCTGAATAGCTTAACGAGTTGATAGATATTTTACCTTCGCGGTTCTGGATCCCACCAGAACTGTGGTTCTGTAGTATGCTAGGTCAGGCACCTGATGGGAACAGAGCTGTACAGTCACAATGGCAGAACAAGGAATAGAAGACTTGAGTTCACACTCAAAGTTTGTAACAGCTGTGGATCTACCCTTAACATAGTGTATCACTTCATTAAGGCACATATTTCTGCTTTTAATGGGTCCCTGTTTATAAAAGCCCCTGTGTAGCACACAGCCACACACGAAATATTTACTGCCATGTATGCGTTTTTTGTTCCTTTTAATGATGAAAGAAATCCATGTAAACTAAGATGCATACAGAAGAAATCAGAGATCACATATAATGGAAATACACCTATATATGTAACTGTCTTCCAGCCTCCTGTTGAAGACTGTAAACAGTGCTCCTCACTCCCCTTTGCAGAAGTAGGTCAAAGAAGGGCAATGAAAATAGAACAAGGAAAATCCCTCCAATGAAAAGTGTCAGAAAAAAAAAGGCGGATTTTTTTTTTTTTTTCATTTAAGGAAGAAAATCCTTAGTACAGGACATGATACAATTTCCTAAAGGTGGGAATGGTAAAAAGGCAGCAAGTCCATTCTTTCTGCCTTTCAAAACAACAAGGAAAGGACATACAATGAAAGCAAAAGGTGGCAGACTCAAACCAACAAAATCAAATGTTTTTTTGCAAAATACATAATTAGAGGGTAGAACTCAGTGCTGAAAGAAGCACCTGAGGGAAGGAATGTATCCATTTTCTATAAGTGTTAGTGATGCTGTAACTAACACAAGTTAGTAAGAAATGTAAGAAATTCAGGTTTAAAGCAGATACCACTAACAAAGATTCGTGCTTCACAGTATATGCCAGCCTGCAGAGCTGGAGATTCATGTCAGACATAATGCAGGACTGCCACATCTGACTGCTCTGACGCTCACTAAACCTTTCTCTACCCCTTGCTGGAAATGTCTGGTGCCAGCCGCTTTCAGAGACCAGGCTCCATCCAGTCTAGATGCATTACAGAGCTGAAAAGGTGTAGGAATTCCCATGGCCTTACAGATCATTGTTGGACCCTCCTGCTTTACCTGGGTAGGCAGCTATCATTCTTGATGTTAGCTATATTGGAGAAAAGATGTCAGCTCAGAGCCAGAGCATTCTCTGGGTTTTACAAAGTTTATAGCTTTATTGCATTTATAATCCTCAGTGCATACAGACCAAAAGGTAAACATCTGAAATGAATCTTACTTCTTTGTATCTTTTTCACCTAAACACCATCTCCACTTATTATCTGCCAGTTAAATCTTTCCCATCTGCAAGCAAGACAGATCCCAAATTCTCAGGTACTGCTAAAAAAAGCTGAACACAAGCCCGTGTGATTGCCTTCAGGTCCATGATTCTACTTTGGTAGGACTTGGAGGACTTCTAGAAACAGCAGAGGTTACAGGATCAACTCTCCCACTCCAGAAAGCAGAAGTAACACTTTCCATTTGTGAGGAGAGGAACCCTTCATCATCATAAGGGAACAGGAATACGTGCCGTCCGTCACGCTGCAGTGCACTCCTGGAGATCTGCCCTTCCTTGGCACGGGCAGGATGGATCAAGCAGAAGATGCTACCTCATTTCTCAGTAAACCAGAACCAGTATGGGGAATACAGAAGAGGATGCTGGCACCCACTGCTACATTGAGCATACTCATCAGTATTTCTCATGGGACATAGGACAAAGCACATCTGTCAAGATTTACAAGAGGCTGACCAAACGCAGGAGCAGCCCACTCCTGACACCCCAGCATGGCCACTGTTTCCAGCTAGTGCAGCGAGATGGCCTTAATCTCACTCTGCCCTTTCCTGACCTCTGTCAGGAGATTTGTCTTGCCACGGATACCATTTCTGGGCAATGCTAATACTTCCCACCAAGATTATAGCTGGCTTCACGCACTTGCTGTTAATCCCTTGTGACATCCATTCCAGTGCTGGACATAAACTAGCCCGAATCCTTTGCTGAAGCCTCCTTACTCATCCTAAAGCACCTAGAGGGAGACTTTTGAGGATGATCCCTGAGCAGCTCAAATAAAGAGATCTATTTCACTAAAGCCCTACCTGTTGTTTGTTATTGTAATAAGCCTTCTCAGTGGAAACCGAACTGAAAGTGTGCTGGTTCACTGGTGCTGCTTGCTATTTCAGTCGGTGTCACGAGCCACACAGTCTGCTGGCATTTGTGCTTCGGTTTCACTGCGTGACTCCAGCCACTCAGGATCTTTATGAAAGTAATACATTCCAACCTAATCTACAACTAAATTAATGTCAGAAGTAAGACAGTGCCCCGAGTGATCAATAAGTGGGTTTTTCCCTATAGAAATATTAGAAGCAACTCACATCAATAAGCCTCAAATTTATGTGGCAATTCAGCTCTTCCTTTTACAGCTTGAATAACTGGCCTTTGTATAGGATATTACATTACTAAATAACATGTGCTAAAAGGAGCTTCTCTATTGCAGTCCCTGACCTGCAACAGCCACAGACTTCTGGGCCAACCAGCAGATGTAGTGAGGGACCTGAGATGTCCGCCTCAACTAAGTCCCTTTCAAAACCAGCATAAAATTATTTTTAAATGCATTATAGGCAACTAAATGCATTATACTCAGACCCACTTTGGAGTTTAAATGAAGAGTGCTGGTACTGGGATCTTTGGAAGACAAATGAACGACACTGACTTTCATCTTGCGACCATCTATATGCTTACCTTTAACATTATGCATCAGAAACAACATCCTTCCTGGTCTTATCAACTGAGTTATATAAAAATAGGCCACAAAAAGAACAATGTCTATAAGGAAAGAACAGTCCTTCACTAGAAGGACTAACAGGTGTCTCTCATTTCTAATTTTTATGATGCCACACAAACTAGAAGATCTGAGCACAAGGACCTGCTTAGCTAACTGGAAGAGAGTAAAGGAAAACTCATTTGTGTTTTTTTTTTTCTCCCACAATATAATTTTAGGTCATACAGCTGCTGAAAATGGAGAAAATAAGCTGAAAACGCTATGGCAAACCATTAATTACCAAAAAACCCTCTCTAAATCCTTCCTATGAAGTCACTGCTCACCCTTGCAGAGCTCAGAAGCATGCCGCCCAGATTTAACAACTAAATAGTAACTGGCTGTGGTGAAGAGTAGCACAGGTTGGAGTGCTTGGCGCTCAGTGGAGGCCCACTGGGACCTGTTGGTCTTGGTTTGTGCTGGCTCCAACACTCACAGGGCAACAAGTAAACCCAGCCCTTTTGAAGCAGGACAACCCCTCAACCATGATGCACCTGCCACAGAATCCATGCTGAAAATGGCTAGGAGTTTTTGAAAAAATAGTCTTTGATCTATTTTCCTGGGGGAAAATATCAATTCAGCATCACTGGCCAATTATTCAAGCTTTATTTCGATCAGATCAGCCTATACTGCTTCATTCTCTGGGGTAGGTTCACCATTTTCACCTACATCCCCCCTGGTGACCATGATGCTTCATGGGAGCCACAGTGCATCTGCATTACTGCCCTCTTCCCTAAATCCTTGTCCTTCTGTTCAACAAACAAACTTGCAGAGCTCAGTAAAGTCACCAATGGTTATTTTTAATTTCCCGTTTATAAAAGGGCAACAACTGCTGTACCATGTTCAAGTTAGAGCCTTGTCTTTCACACATTTTATTTCTCTCTCTCATAAATTATGCTGCTTTTATTTAGGCATTATGATAAAAAGCAGGCATTTCTGCAAACTAATAATCTTCAGTTTCTCCAGCCGATCAATGTCGACGTGGTAGAGAACTTCCAAGTGTCTTCAGATTAATTTCTCACATATCATCACGGACACTTGAGCAACAAATAGCCTGCTCTATTTCTGATAATAGATTAGTAACACTAACAATGTACAGAACAGACAAAGGGAAAACGGTATAAATCTTTCAAGTATTATATCACATCAAATCTTGAGGCAGGTTTCCTAGTGACAGATGCAAGTTCTTGCAGCCTTAGTGTACTGCTGTAGGAGACACCCTCATTTTGTGACAAGTGAAGAAAGCAAAAATCAAATTCATTGCCATTTTCCTCTCACATCCTCTTTACAGTGGAACTGGAATGAAATTTGCCTGCTTTTCTTTCCAAAGTAGGCCTCTGTGCAAGAACTGCCAGTAAATCTCCATGTGACACCAGCCCTCAATGTGATGATTATTGTGGAAGTGTCACGGTCTGCCAGGAATTTGGCCGCACTTGAAAATTACTCCTTTTTTACTTCTTTGAGGATGCAAATGCTCCAAAAATTAATGCAAAAGAAATCCTGGCTTGTCCTTTTTCCCCATGAAGGGAAGACCAGCTAGTAGCGAGAGCACTCTGACTAGCCTATGTGGTTTCTTTGCTTACCCCTTTCAAAGTAATACATGTAAAAACAAGTGGCCATAACAGAAGATTTTCTTCCGTTTCTTTTACTTCTTCCCGAGTCACATCCCAGCCTCCTCATCTCCCTTTATCATCACAGCAAGATACCTTCCCTCTCTCCCTCATCTTCTCCCAAAAACCAAAAGAAGAAAACTAACAGAAAAAGAAGGTCGTTTTCATCTACTTTCTAAAAATAATTGCTTTATTTGTTTTGCCTGCATGCTTTCTTTCCACCTCCTCCCAATCTGCTTTGTCTGTATAAATAGATCAATTTTAAGCAGAGACTGCTTATGACTACTACAGGGAATAACTCAATAGGGTCATCATTTCAGATGTGGTTTGTAGATGCTGCACTAACATGATACTATGCCCACTGCAACCATAAGGAGAAGACAAAAAGGCACGGCTACAGCGACTGGGAGAGGAAAGGATGGGGAAAAGGTACAGCACCTAGTTCAACTACTGGGTCTTCGTAAGTCCTTTGAAAGTAAGGATTTGGCCCACAGAAAAAGCCTGGCATGAGTCATCTGTCAAGTGGTAAATAACTATGCTTACAATAATTATGTGACTCTACCATAAAGTTTTCCGTTGACAACTACGGGGCTCCGAGCAACCCTAAGGTGGCATACTGGGGGAAAAAACCTACAAGAGGAGCAAGTGTGCAGTATTTCTGGGTTCACTGAGCTGATCCAGCCTTGGTAGTAAGCTAGCATGTATTGCCAACTTCTATCACAAACCACATAAACCACATTCACAAGTGCTATCGATGCCACCACGGATGCCACACATGGAATGGCTCTAAGAAGAATGATTAGTAGAAGAATAGATGTTTTATTACTGAAGAGTCCCGCAGGTACTCCTGTTTAGCAACAGGCACAGAGTAGAGAGCCTGAATACCCACGGCCATCAGAGCAGTTGTGTGCAGCATTAGCACTAAGTGGATTTGGCGTAAGAAGTCAAAACAATGTGTGTGGCTGGCAGGTAACGCAGCTGTCAAGAGGCAGTCTGGTGAAGCACCAGCGTAAGGGAGTTTGTCAGCTGTGCAGCAGCAGTGACAGTGACCAGCGGCAGGAGGGAGCATACGGAGAGGGGAACTAACTGCTCGCATCTGGTCTGCGCCCGCGGCAGCAGGGATGGAGGGCTGCAGGAGCGGAGGGATTTCGTTTCGGGGCTGCTTGAGTTCCTGGGACATAACAGCAGCTGCGCCAGCCTGGGGAAGGATACTGCCCACGCAGAGTGACTTTTCCATCCAAGACTGACAATTCAGGGACTCTCCTTTTGTTCTCGTTTACTTGCAAATAATGACTTCCTTGCATGCCTACCAAACAATATTTACGCAGGACTGGATATATAGCTCTCATTAGAGCAAATACTACTACCTAAATTGGGCTATTTGTGACTCTGCACCTCGAGTTTCACTCATCCCTGGTCTGAAGTGCACTAAAAGCACGTTATTACTGCTTAAGATGCAAACTACTATGATGAAAAATATCACTTTTTACCTCCAGTGAAAGAAGTTAAAAATTAATGGCTAGTTGAAACTAAGGTGAACAGTAAACAGAAACTCCTTGTGACCATGTGCAGGCTATTATTCCCAATCTGTAATGAGGTTATACTTACTACTTAGATTAATTACTCTTTTTCTTCTATCTTAATTTATTTTACGCTTTAGGAAACCAACATGTCCACTAACCACTCTGTATGTGATAAAGAAACACAATAAAAGCAATTTCTCCCCTACCCCCCCCCCCCGAAAAAAACCATTCTCAGTAATGCATTTTTGAATCCAGTATACCTTCTCCTAATGAGGTTTCAGCATGCCATAAATAACACTAATGAGACTTTGTCTTGCCCATGTAATATATTTCCTTAATATAGCTTTAGATTTTCTTATGTTGCATGGAAAACTAACAGCCATGGAAAGAAACATCCTCCAATAGCACATTAAAACCAAAAGTACAATTAAATATAAATGAATTCAGTAATTTCATTGCACCATTGTAATTTTTAAAAATTCAGAAGAAAAGTAATGGTGTAATTTTTTCTATTGGTAAATAATAAAAGTGCTGAGGGAATCAGATAATATTTAAATAAACATTATTGTGACTATACATGATGCAAAGATACCTTTTATTGCCAGGTAAATTCTGTGTTTGCTAATGAAGAGACAGTTTGTAGGATGTACCTTTGCAAGCTGAGGGACCAGTCCTGCAAGTGTTATGCGAGTAGTCCCAAGTAAGGGATGTAAGATCTGACTCTGGTTTTACAGAGCTAATACTCTAAGTTCGTATTTCCAGCTTCAGAATGCAGATACTTTAAATATCATCTGCAAAATGTAGCCATTTAACCAGAGGTTTACAGTAAAACAATCTCTTAGGCTGACAAGCGCTATATATTTATGCAATCTGCAGCTCCCATCATTCTACAAGCAAGCCAATGTCGTTTGAGTGGAATTTTTTCCTCTAAAAATACCAGCTCATGGATTTTTCCCCTCAACAAAAGAAAAAACAAAAGAAGACAAAATGTATTTTGGAGGAAAAAAATATTATTTGGAGCGGTGTAATTTTGGAATCTACTCTGTTTTTAAAGATAAATTGAAATGTTACACCTGTCACCTCTGTCACCTTTTTCCCTCAGAAAGCAATGTAAGGCTTATACAAAATTTCAGTGGGAGCACGTGGAGAGTTTTAACGTTTATTTTCATGAAAATGGGTTGACTAGTAGCTCTTTTTCATGATTCCACCTTTAACAGTAAAATTCAGTAAAGATCGTGGACTAGGCTGGGCAATGATGCAGTGACAACAGGGGGAGATGAAAGAGTAGCAAACTCTGCCACAGAAATTACATTACAATAAAGATGTTGGTGCTGATGGTGATACAGGCAAAAGCAGTTATAGGAACAAAAATGGAAATAATCATATCCGAAGTGGAAGCAAAACTCCATTTCCGTAATTCCTTCAAGTCAGGAGAACAAGATGTTCACAGCTTCCAACTGCTGAAAGAACTGGCACACCAAATTATAGGTTGGGCATCTGAACAAATGATTAAGCCAGGGTGCAACTATATGGCTGAAGATAAGTAGATAAAATGACTTACATACTTCAGAAAGGAGAAAGTGATTCATGCAAATATGAGCCTATTCATCTGATCTTACTAGCATGTAAGGCTTTAGAACAACTCTTCCATGAGGGAATACCTAAAAGAGGTGTAGGCAAATGGAAAATGGGACGAAAATCAACATGGATTTATCAAGAGCAGACTAAACCCAACTAATAGCTTCCTTTGGTATGATTAATTTTCAAGACAATGTAGCAACCTTATCTCTCTGGATTCTGGCAAAGTATTATTATCTACATGGGAAACCCTTAGTTAAAACGGAGAAGATGGGTTTAAGAGAATTACTGTAATAGAAGCAAGAAGCCAATCAAAGGCAAGCACAGGAAGGCTCATACACGGCTCTGGTGAGACCTTCTCTAGAAGCCTGAGCATGGCTCCAGCTGCTGGCTCCTGAGATGGATATAAACCTCAGTGGGTGCAGGAGAGGACTGCTAGGACTACATTAATATACAGAAAATAACTATAGTAGAAAGCAGTCAAGTATTATTTAACCTAAAAATAAGAAGGCTTGCAAGCTTCAGAATAAAGTACTCTAGAATGGACTTCCAACAAAAATAACATGGGTGAAAAATGTAAATGACTTTAATATGCATTTTGATCAGCATTATGGAAGAACTAAGGAAGAAATTACACAAAGACAGTTGTAGAAATAGCAGCATCCTGGATTCAACGTTCATATCTATGTTTGTATTTCCATGTGAGCAAATGACTTCTCTGTCACCTGTATCTTCTTCCATACAAACTGTGCATTTTTCTCAAAGTAAGAGAATTTTCCTAAATTAGACTGAGACACACTTTGTGTGCTGATTCTTCTTTATACCCAAGAGAGTTTTTCTGCTTTCTTCCTAGCTAAACTGGTTGATCTAATAAAAGAATATTAACCCTCCATACAAATGTCTCATTTTTTGGTTTGTCCAGTTTACTGAAAGTAAAAACAAAGAAAAAGAAAAAGGAACTGTTTATGACAAACCTATGTGGCCTATTTTGATGGTATGCATTAAAAAAAAAAAAAACCACAAAGCCTTGCTTTTTGCATATCTCCTCAAAATTCATAAAGGTTTATGAAATCACAACAAAATGTGGAGACCTCAAACCCTGAGGGTTTTGTGTTATGTTTCTTTCTAAACTTCTGTAGTGACTAAACTCAGATTACACAGTTACAAATCAACAGCCTTGCCAGATAAGTGTGCAAGTCCCATGTGTTATTTCTGAAGAAGGAAAATTACTCCTGACAAAGCCAGATCCTCATGAATGCTTGTTCAACATCGCATTTCAATTCTACAGGTATAGGCATGAGTCAGGCTATTAGAAAAATCCCACAAAACTGAAAAATGTGGGCCAAAATAAAGCCATGTTTTTCTTAAATTAACTTTTTCCCCACTTAAAAAAAACAACAGACCTTCAGCAGACAAAGTTATACAAGCGGTATTAACTGCATTTTTTCTAGACTTCATAGCCTGGTGCCTGCGGGCACTTCCAGCATAGTAAAGGGGACTCTGTGATCATAAAGTCATAGTAGAACGCTGAATTTAACACATAAGATCAAACAGCAACCTATGAAATCAAGTATGAGTGAGAAGCAAACTCTAAAGGCAGCTAACCGAAATGACAAGGGGAGCAAAGATGATCAATATTAGGATTTTGATTCTAGCTCTAGATAGATAGAGAGCTCATTCCCCGATGTTCCTTTCTGGCAGGCAATATTAGCAGAAGTGATGTCAAATATTGTCATTTCATATCCAGACAACTGGCATTACTATCTCATTCTCAAAGTATCATCTTAGACAGGCATGACTAGACATACATTGGGCCACAAATCTGACAGGAACATCTCTGAACTTCCCTGCCTAGAGATGCAGCTGCACTTTGTCAAACTCTTTTGACTCATTTCCAGTTAGAATCTGACTCAGGATAATGGTCCTTATATTTCACTGAGGTTATTTATGATGCATCTCTTTTTTTTCCCCCATAAGATATTGTCTTCATGCTTTTTTTATTCTTGCACCACTGCTGTCTTTCAAAGACCCAGTAACTGCTGAAAAGAGATTAATGAGTCTTAACATTCACTTTGCTGGAACTGGGTTGCTACTGCTTAGCTATGGCCAGACACAGGGCATCCCAATAACACTGGCAACCAGTAAGAAATTAGCCTCCATGCAGCATACATGCATTTAAGAAGTCGATGACAGAAACCAGAGGGTTTGGTTTTTATTTTACATACACAGCTTTTCTTATGCAAGGGCTACATTGGTATAAAATACCCATAAGGGACCCCATTAGCCTGCGGCTCTACACAGCTGAAAAGGTTCAGAGAGCAAAGGGGCACTATGGATCACACAGAAAACCAGAAAACAGGGTAAGTGCTGAGTTTCATTGGGTTAATACTTACAACAGTCAAAGTGCTCTAAAGTTAAAGGTTCTCTTCACACTTTTAAGACTATGCTGTTCTTCGTTTGTGCTCACATCTCTGCCTTGGTAACTTCAAACTGAGCCAAGTCCAGCACCGTGCTGCAGACCAAGGCACCCAACTGGTACATGACGCCCACAGCACTGCAGGGTTTTCACCTTGCTGGGGCCATGGAGCTCTGGTAAACCTGCACCTCCCAAGTGAAGTGCCTTGGAGTTTGAACTGTCTTGCACGTCATCCCTAGACACACCACTTATATAAAGCCTGGAAAAATATTTTTTTCCATTCAAAGATTGATACTGCTTCAGCAACCATGAACAAATATGAGGTGAGTAATCAACAGAACTCTGCCCCCACAAACACACACACTTTCACATGGCAGATTAAATGGAAGTCATACTCAGCTCTATTTCCTAACATGCCAGGAATACTGGCTTCTAACATACAAAATGGTCATGTGGAGTAAAAATATCCAAGATGAACAAGAAAGTCATCCTGCTGTTGCTAGATGATGTATGTCATGTAGCAGCAGTGATGACCTCTCAGGAGGGTAATCCTCTACAGTCAATGTATGCCTTTATCAGATATTCATTTATAAAGGATTTCATTGCATGCTGCTGCTTTAACTTAAATAGATGCATACAGTACATATTTTAATCCAATATAGCTATAACTTTGTCATAAAATCGTTCAGGTTGTTTTTAGTTTAATAACAGGATCATTAGATAATACTTTCTTCAGGAAAGATTACAGTAGATTTATTCCTGTAGCAGTATTTGTGCACATGTCCTCTCTATGTCTTTGGCCACCAGATATTTGCTTTCTGGAGGAAAAAACTGTAACAAAATGTTTTCAGAAACTAAGAAGTTCATCACACCTCCTAGCTCATCACTGAAATATCTCCTCATATTTCCATTACAAATAAGACATTATCTATGACACTGAACTTAATGTATAGACAAATGTGATAACATAGTAAGTTTTTCATGCCAGACAATGGGGAAATTTGGGAGGAGTCCTGTGTATTCACTGAAGAAAGAACAGGCAGTGCTGCACTTCCAGATTTTTAACGTGTTTATTCTTCTGCTTTTGCACTTAGCTGCCCACTATTTGAGACAAACATGTGGATCTAAAATTAATTACATCCTTAAACCAAAATGTTTTAGGAGGCTGCAAGAGAAACAACCATACTGAGAAAAGAGAACAGCTCCAGAGCTCAGAACTGAGCTTTGCCTTGATCACTGGTCACCAAAGAATGCAAATGCCATCTGAGCAAATGAAACCCTTCGAATCCATATACGCTTAGGGGAGATCTTGTGAGAATGGGCCTTGTGATATTTCTTACATTTGCTGCTTCCATTTTTCTTGGAAATATCACAAATAAGTCTCTTTCAAGGTATTCAGTAATCCAAGGCAACAACAGAAATCCTGACAAATAAAGCTACAGGGGTAAAAAGGGAACAAACCCGGGTATTTTAAAACATTGCGAAAAAAGCTTAGAAAGTTCCTAGCATCAAGTACTTACATAAAAGTATTCTTATTTTTTCACTCATACAATGTCTTCCTCTCCACCAATGGTTCCAGATAAGGCATTCTAAAGTGAAGGTAACGATACAGTCTTTAGTTGTTCCTCAGGACTCTCACAGCATTACCATTTTAGAGAAGGTGAAAAATTCAAGTGTCCATCTCTCACTTCAGCTGTTTCATGTAAGTGTAACATATATAACCCAACAAACTGAGAACAGGATTTTCAAGAATCAGTCCAGCTTTTGAGCCACATCTGGTATCCACATCTTCAAGAAAATTTAAATCAGTGCATCTCTAGTATTTCTGTTAGGTGTGCTTCTGACACATCGCAAACATGCCCTTATCTGAATGTGAAATGCCTGTTATCCAGCAGACAACATATATTTTATCATGTTGGATCAGAGCCTGCTCTATGAGGTAGAACCCCCATTTTGTAAAAGTGCATTTCTGCTTGCTACAGATAACAACAGTGAAATCATGAATTCTGTTTTTTCCTGTGCTCTGGCAAGAAGCTCCATTGCCTCTGAATGGTTCTCCATACAGAAACTAACAGGCAGGGCTAATGCTTGGGATTTTTCTTACTGAAGACAAAAGAAGATGGAAAAATTGTAGAAGATAATCAGGTTGAGGTGACAAGAAAAGCTTCTAACCAGAGAGCATTAACTCTGTGCTCTTAAAAGGAAAGGAAAAAAAAAGAAAATCATGGGTCCGAGCCAAGGGTTGGTTGGTGTCTTTCTAGAATGCTGTAACACTTGAACGTGCTGGGTAAGAAATTACTTGGCTAAATCTATTTTCTTTTCCTTTTTGCTTATGTGGTCCATGAAGGGGACCATCACTCCACGGGTGAAGTGGCCAGAGCAAGGAAGATGGGGTGCAGGGCACTCTGATTACAAGAGCTCTTTTGCATACGAAGAGCAACCACAGCCTGAGATACCCTCAGGAGACCTTGTGCTAGACACCACAATGACAAAACAGTGCTGGGAACAGCAGACTTATTAAAACTTTCTTCCTGCAATTACTTTATGTAAATTCTCTATGTTCCTACCCCAAATGTAAGAAATCCATCCTCTGGTTTTACCGAATCATTAAATTTTTCTTTGTACTTGTTGACGCCAAATTTCTTTAGCCTTTCATGACAACGGTTGTTATCTTAACAGGGAAGAACTTCCAGATCTCTAAATACTCCTCTGTTCAGTGCCAATCAATCAACTAGACATCCATAGGGCTCTAAAACCAACATTTTACAAATTCTAGTTATTAGTACTTGCATTTAGCTTCAGTGTACTTAGAAATAATTAATCTTTTCAACAACACTTTGATTTAAGCATGTTGTATTATTCACCCTCTTTTGCAGACTAGAAATGAAAATGCCATAGTCTCCAAGGACGCCACAGGCAAAGCTGGGGATGAAGCTTGAGTAGCTATTCCTCACCCACCCACCATCTCACTTTTAAAAACCAGAAAAATCTGACTGCCCACTCTCTTGAATCTTAAGTTTTGCACCCATCCTGCAAGCGACCATACATTATCCAAAGCAGGCAAGAACTGAGCTCTGGACTTTTAATTTTCCGCCATCTGGGGACCAGTCCTGCTTTTCTGCAATCTCAATGCAAATCAGAAGTATATCCATTGGAGTCATTAGCATTGCATCAGTCAAATCACCACCAGCAATATCAAAATCACAATGTTTTATTCTAATAATGAGGAAACACAAGCATTTTAGAATGGTGCTATCATTGTATGTGGACAACCAGAGGAAGACTTCCAAGGATTTTTAGTGGAGAAATGTGATCATCATCTACCAGTGCCAGAGTCAGCCTTTTTCTTAAAAAAAATTTAAAAAAATCTAAGGACGTAGAAATATAATCAATTCAAACCAAGTATTGATTTCTAAATAATGTAGAATTAAGTTAGACATTTACAAACTGTAAATCACTGTTATTTAGTAAGAATCAGCACCATACGTTATACAGCAATAGATAGAAACGTTGATAGATTAGAGATGAAGGAATGTTCCTCCAGAAAGCTGGGTATGGCACTCCCAGTGAACCCAAGTTCATGTCCTACATTTGAATTAAAAGGATAGGAGAAGAAAGCAAGGTATAAGCCAAAACAGACTACTTATATTCTTATCTAAGCAAAACTAGAGGTATATAAACAACCATATATAAAATCCAGACAAACTCCCAACAGGTCAGGCAAAGTACTGTAGGTTGATATCAGCTTCACTGAGACTAGAATTTTACACTATCCTGATGATGTACTGTTACAGGAATCCTGAGGAAGAGGTAGACAACAATGCCCAGTCAGGAAACGGTGGTACAGAGGTGTAAATCGGCAAACTCTGTAGGGCTACACAACTTGCCAGTTACTAGGCCAAAAGTAAAACACAGATATCCAACTCTGAAACATTTATTTTCAAGACAATGATGTCTCACATACTGAGAGAAGGCCTCTTACTATGCCTAATTCTAGAGGATTACAATTATTTTCATTGCTACACTCCTTATGTGCCTCTGTGAATGTCTGCTTTCCAAAGCAGGTTTCCCTTCCTTTTAATAAATTTATGTTGAGAAATACCACTTACAAGGCAGCTCGTGTGAAATCGTATCATGCCGTACAAAGCTTTGGCCAAATACTGAGGGAGATTTAAGTGGTCTTCTTGGAACCATCCAAACAGCATATAAAATCCAAGACACTTACAAAGTGTCTACTTTTGTAGGAGAGGAATAAGGAAACCAGCCTTCTGGTTGAAACATGCAACCAAGAACCATGACATAGAGGCTCTCAGTGTGTTATCAGCAGTCAGATAATACAGTGCTAGGTGCTATACTTTCTATAGAAAAAATGCTCAGTATTTATAGTGACTGTGGGAAACTCATATAAGACAATGTTTTCAAGAGCACCCAAGGAATGTACTTCCAGTTTCCAAAACACATCCAATTTTCAGCAATTGTTTTGTTTACCTTTGGGCTAAAATATGGAGAAAAGCTTTTGCAATCACCTGCATGACTTAGCTGCTTCTGCCCTAGTCCTCCTATCCCTGCACAAAAGCAGGATACAACTATATGGCCATCAAGATGTTAAATCCATTGCTGCCTGAAAAGGACCTTGGATGGAGGACGTTGGAGAACTACACAAAAGGCTCACAGAGCAAATGGGTTGCTGAAGAAATAGAGCTGCTTATGCACTCATTTCACTGCCTGAAAACTAATGTTAAGGTTCAACAGTCATGTCAAACACACATCAGGAGTTGTTACAAAGCATCTGGAGGCAAAACCAAGCACTCACTGCAGTGATTAACGTACATCCCAAACTGCAGCCCAATGATAGTATCTGCAATCTCAGGCTGGGTCACAGATTCTTCTCACTTCATAAACTCAAACGGTAAACATGCATACATACGTGTGCATGCATATGAATTACGTATATGGTCTTGTGCTCAGTCTACGTAAGTAAAAAATGAGTCAATGACGATTTGCAGGGGACACACAACCCCTTCCCTGCTGCCTCTCACACAGGCTCTCACAGAGCAGGTAAGTGCTAGGGAAACCAGCACAAAATACATTTTGCTGCTGAGCATTTGGCTACTCTCATCTATTTCTGGAATTAGAGTTATGACCATCTCAAATATCCAGATGAGAGGCTAAGGAAAATGTTTTAAAGTAACATAAAGAGTTATCACTACTCACACATTCCAGACTTCTGTTCAGCTGCAAATACATTAATGCAAGCAAGAAAGAAGAGTGTGATGTGGGAGAGGAGGCTGTCTACAATTTATCGCTGCTGTGCAGACATGCCCTGAGAAGAGAGCTGTGCTGAAAACCCAAATATAGGAACATCTATATTAGCGGCAGTTATTTCTGATTTGGTCTGAGGGACTTTCCAAACTCAAGGGGCTCACAATGAAGGACTGGCCAGCCATGAAGAGCCTGCAGTAAAGCTGAAAGGACATGTAAATTGCTCTGATATCCCAACAGACTTCTGCTGTTTCAGGGATGCTATTCTAATCCCAAGAAGCAAGGAGAAGCCCCATTTTCTGCTTTGCTTACTGATGCACCATGTTCCTACTTGGGCTTTATCAGGGGCTTTTTATCTGCCAAACACAGACTTTATCTCCTCTTTTTCAAAATTACAGCTGAGAATTCAAATTAGGAATGACTTCACAAATGGCGTAATTGCCTAAAAAAGCTGAGGCTGAACCGGATCAGATCCTCAGCTGGGGAAAATCAGTGCATCAAGATCCAAGCATGGGATGGGTTAAAATTCATATAAAAATAAGAGTATATTCTGTATTTTATTAGAGCATTAATAAAGGCGTACAAAAATTATAGTTTTCTAAAAGGTCAAATGACAGCTCTCTGCTCCTTTGAATATATTTTGACAATATTCAAAAATGATGCATAATTTGGGGAAATAACCGTAATTTTACAGTGGGAACTTCTTTGATGCCTAAAACGAGTAACTTTGAGCTGGTTGTGAATTAAACATTTAACAGTAAAAAAATGAAAAAGCCTGTCAATACTTTCTGAATGAGCTACACGAACAAAAGTCATAGAAATTGGCCCTCTGAAATTGCTGTTTACTTCTACTATTAAATGCTTCACAGTTCTCCTTCCAAGTTTGCTTGTGCACAAGTAATTAGTTTAAAGCAGTTTTTCTGAAATCAGGTTTGTCTGTCATGCAATATTCTAACTTTAAGTCCTTACTTTTAAGTATTTGTATTAGGAAGCAATTTTATACATACGTATAAAATAAGGCAGGCAAGGAAACCTGCAGAGATTTTCCAAACCAACTCTTTCACTGGGTCTTCAACTTTGGGTCTCTCCTATCTGCTTTACAGGACTTTTCTCCGGCTCTAAAACAGATGTATTTTCTCCTGTCTAGTTTCAGAACCTTTTTCCAACCACTGAGCATCTCTTCCTGGCTGATCACAGGAGCGACTCTAGCCTACCACTCCAAGGTCCAACATTCAACCTTAGAAGTGGAAAAAAGAAAGACACACACCCGAAGTGAAAAAGATTTCCAAAAGCAAGCTCTAATCTCACTATTTCCAGTTGTTCCCAGTCTGTGGTTTAATTTACTGCTGGGTTAGCAGGGTGTTCCACAATGCCCCTCATAATTACTTTCTCAAGGCTCTAATTCAATGGCAATTACCCACTGTAGAAGTTACAGAATTGGATCACAGCTCTGCTAAGATCCAACTAAACCACCCGACCGAGAAGCTGGCCAGCCCCCAGAGCCACTTCCCTCGCTAAGGTGAATCAGGAACTTGCTGATCCATGTGGCGAGACTATCTCCTAACGGACTCTTCTGCCTGCCCATCCCAGATACCTTGCCTCTGAGCCTAAGGAAACATTTTTGCAATGAAGGAGACATTTATGTTTGGTTTTTAATGTGGCCTAAAGAGTTACACTAACAAAACAACCCAGCGGACCTTCCTTTCACACCCACGGCTGACCAGCTGGGTTCATGGCTCACAGCTGGTCAAATGATGGAGATAATTAAAGAAGAAAAAAAACCTCTCTTTGTTGTTCAGGGATTCCAGTCTGCTTCATCAAGAACATTACGTCCTTGATCTACCTCTGCTCTTTTGGGGTTGTTTTTTTTTTTTTTTTAACTGCCAGATCTAAAGGCCACTACAGCTCTATGGCAACTGCATATCAGCCATCATGGACCATACCTACATAAAAGAAATGTCAGGATGGGAGACTCTAACGAATACGCAGTAGAGTTCCCTTCACTCACAAAACGCCATATACCATATAGGGCATACACTTATGGGCAGCTGCAAAATGACCACTATGGGACGGGGGAGCAGCAGAGCAGAAAGTGCGCTCTGCGGTCAAACAGCCCGTGGCTCTGCCCCGCTGCCCCCGGTTAACCTTAAGCAGGTGCGTGGCTGTATCTGCAGTACACTCTCCTACCAGCCTTACACACCATGTGTGGGGGCCTGGCCGTGCAATCAGACCCACCATGGTCTCCACGGACCCTCACGGAATTTGGCGGTGCATCTGTGTCAACACTGGTTGCTGCGGAACCAGCTACTTGTCAGGGAGGGACTGGAAAAGGCAGCCGTATGAATTAATTTATCTCTGCAATCTGCTTTGACTGTCACTTTCCTTAATACCCAACACCCCACACAATTTTCAAGACAAGCCCAGGCTTACTGCATTTTGGGAGGACACAAGCTTATGGCACAGAAATATATCTGCTTGATCATTTAGCAAAACCCTCTTCTCACATTTTGACTGCAGAACCAACATTCAACAACATACGTCCTTAGTGGCAAACAAGAAAACCAAAAAACGTGCGCACACAAAAAAGAAAGAGTTTTCTGTTAGGGAGTAATGGGGGGGGGGAGCTGATTTATGAATTTCAGCACAAAAAGTGGCTTGCAGCACGATGACTTTTCCAGGACAACATATCCTGTAGGCATCTCCGTATGTGAGTAGTGCAGAATTGTCAAGTAATACGGCGCTGCTAGCAACACTGTCACACAAGCGCTGTTTAGTCAGCAACTGCACCTGTATGACGCTCCACACTTGATGAACGCTTAGGTTCCCAAATGAACCGTGATACCTTGCTAATGCAAAAGACAGCCTAAACCGCATTACCCCCCACACACATCCTACCGACCTCAAACTCAGTGCCTTTCACTATTAACCTTCTTGCAAGTGAAAGATTTAACATAATCCCACTTAGCTATTTTCAAAGTGTACATAGTCCGTACGTCGGCACTGTTACTGTAGCTGACTGCACAATTTCTTCCAGTTTTCAGAAGGCAAACAATATGGTTTCAAACGCACTTGGTTTGTATCTCCGCCACTTGACCTCCCTAATTTAGAGCGCGAGCCCCCAGTGTGGCAGTGATGCCGTCTTTGTTGAGCTGTTGCTCTGTGATAGCTAATACATGCATACATTACTGCTGACATTTAAAAACATTCCTAACAGTTTGTGTGAGTACATGGTAAACAGATGCTATGGGATTTTTTACCCATTATCAGTCATCTCTGAAGACTGCAGCAAAGTGACAGGTTGTTTGAACCTCTTCGGTCTAACAGTGAGAGATTTATTTTTAATAGAATATTGATATTATGGCACAAAATGCCATTTGGTGTTTACTTTTTTTTTTCCTCCTAGAACTGCAGTTTAGCTTTTTTTGAGCTTTTGCAACCCTCTGTTATATCTACTACTCTATTTTTTATGAAAAAAGTTAGATACTTTTATGAACTCTCTGATTAAAGTACCTCCATCTGAATGCAGATTAAAAGTTCCAACACCTGAGAGCACTAAACCAATGAATATTTATATAGAAAAACAGCAGATGAATGCACTTTAAATCTTCAATGCAAGTCTAGTCATGGGGTTTATCTTATTTTAGGGCTTACTTTTTATTAAAATGAACTCTTGCATATTTACACTACAGAAATAAATGTTATTTGCAAGCACAATACAGTGAGAATCTTACAAATGGATGGCCTTGGTGAAAAGTAAATTTACTCCTCAAACTGATTTACTTCTTTATCAAGTACACATTTAAGAGGATTTTCATTGTATGCTGCTGGCATAGTTTGGTGCAGAGCGGGTGTGTTCATTTTAACCGGTTCTGATCTCACACTCATGTAAGCCAAACAGTGCCTGTAGTGCTACGCTAACCACACTGGCGTAAGCCACAGGAAAATCAACAGTACTCCTTCAGCGAGAAGGACCATTGCGTATGGCTCCCAGGTCATATGCAGTACCCTGCACAATATCCTTGGACTTCAACATTTGTGTTATACTGCAGCCACATGCTGCACTTGGTTGCTGCAACTACAACCAACTCACCCTGTACTTTGAAGTTATCACCTGTCTGGCCAGAAGACAACCAAAGTGAGCAAAAACCAGCCCCTGAACCAGTTAGTCCCAGGAACAGTCCAGGACTGCCAGGTCATCCCAAACCCTGAAGCACCCCTCAGCACTGACTCCAAACCTGCCTTGTTCAACACCTGTAGTAAAAGGCAACATTGTCGTTAACCCGAATCCTATGGCAAGGCAACAATCTCCACAGATAGCATGTAGTAGCGTAAATGAAGGTAAACAGTGACCTCTGCTCTGCCCAGGAAAGATCTCCCAGACTCTCTGTGTCCTTCTGGTGGAAAAAATTCCGCCCCCTTACTCAAAGATTTGTTCCTACTTTGAATGGAAAGAAATACATGGTTTCAGGGAGCTGGAGCACCACTGGGAATGACATCTCGATGCAACCCAAGTATTTTTTAGTCAGTAAACCTCTCTTCTCTCCTGATCTTGTGTTTTGTAATAAGATTTGTTGCACTGTCTCCAAACCTATGCTGTTCTATTTTGGTTTTAAATGTAACCTTAGAAATAAATGTTTACAAATCAGCTCATTGTGTCTTTGTTTTGAAGCTTAAAGCTTCACTTTGATTGCTGCCTCTTTGACACTTTGCATAGGAAATATGTTTGCATGTTCACAGCACTATTGAAACAGCAATTAGATCACCATATTCCAGCTGTTACAAGGTTTTGTAACACATTTTCCAATAAACATTTTCAAGAAAACAGAACTATTTTAGTATGTCACGCAGATACATTGAGATTTTTTTGATCGGCTTTTTTTTTAGTCTTATGCTTTTGTGCATGTTACCATACTTTTTTATGTTCCTCTATTCCACTTCTTTTAATGCCACCTAAATAAAAAGGGTCAGGTTTTTAAAAGCAGCAAGTGGTTTGAGGAGTTCTGATTTTGGGATCCTGGGGATCTGAGTCGAGACAATTTTCAGGAAATTGAACTTTTTGTCTTAGGCTACCAAACACCACAACTGGGATAACTTTTAAAACACTTGCTATTATTTCTCTACTTTCCTTTAAACAGGAACATTTTTACCATTTCCAGGAACTATCTTCCTACCTAGCTTCCTTCCTTGTTCCCTACCTTCCTTGACAATTTTCCCACTTCAAACAAGAAAAAACGCTTTTTCTTCCCCTGCCTGCTAACATTAAATGTCCAGCTGCCCTGACAATGAAATTCCTTCCAGCCGTGCAATGGCACAAGTGCATTGCACACAAAGGCAAACACAGCACCCAGGAGCAAGGGGGAAAGGCAGCAGCAACCGAACCTCAGCAGCTGAACAGAACAGACAGAGCCTCAGTTGTGAAAACCTTGGTTGTCTTCTCTGAAGTAACTCAGTTCACACCAGCCAGTAACCAGGCTGACGGCATGCACCAGGCAGCAGAAGTTGTCTTGGCTGATGAGGAAGAAGATCTGCAATCTTTTAGTATCCAATGACAATTAAGGATTTTTTTTCTTCTTGCTTGGTGGTTAATCTTTCCTGGTATATATGATTAAACCCAAGAAATTCTGCTTTGAATTTATTGTATTTTTGCTGCTTCCTGACCTCATGTGTCGCATTTCTTGCTTTCTCAATTTCTTACACAAGAATTGTTAGGAATATTTTTCCTACTTTTTGCTTTATGCAATAATAAGAAAAGCAAAATCTCCCATTACAAGACTGCAAAATACCTAATTCTGTCCAAAGCCAATGAATCCCAACTGAGCTGGCTGATTTATCTTCTGTGTTTTGATTGATCACTTTGAATTTGGTATATGCTAAGGAGATCAATACTTTTACTTTTTTTGGGGGGTGTTGTATATCAGATGGTAAAAATTCAGAGAACTACTGACAGGAGGAAAGAGATCTTCCTAGAGATCAGGGAGCTAGGGCGGGAAAGTCCTCCTCAATTGATTACACTATTTCAGAGCTGGTTGTCAACTATTTGTTTGATGGCAGTTGCAGACAACTGCGCCCCGCCAAATTTGTGATGTCTTCTAGTAATTTTAATAATAAAAATAATAGCAGGACAATGAAGACTTGCAAACGTCATGGGAGGCTTCTCCTTACCTCCAGGTAACACCACACTTGCATTGCACAGATGCTCTCTGTGATTTTACCAGACAGGAGGCTGGTGCATACAACCCCAGGAAGAGCAAAGCCTGGCGGTGCATGGGCCAGACTTAGTGCCTGCCTGCTGCTTCGAGGGGCTTGCCATCGCTCTGACCCATTCAAAGTCTCTCAATTAAAAGTGCAAATATACAAGGGCTGCAGCAGAAGAGGCTATTTTAAGTTTCCTTCTCATCTTCTAGGAAAATGAGCCATTATAAATTCTTCAGCTGCCTGTCTATCACTGACGGGACATCACCAAGTTGGGGCCATTTCAACCTCCCTCGGGTTTCAAAATAATTATGCATAATTTTGTCACATCAAGATGAGTTTATTTGCAATTCCCAGGCATCATGCATGTCCAACGCAACCTTACATAGCACTCCAATGCAGATAACCTGAAACGCTCCTTGTGAAAAGGGTTTGCTCTTCACATATTTCACCCACTCTGAAACTACTACCTTGGTTGCCAGTTAAACAGAAGTATTGATTTTAAAATTGCTCTTTTAACCTGCAAGGCACTACGTGGCCTCTGTCCAGCATCTCTTAACTTATGTTCTTGGATGTACACTTGAATCTGCTGAGGGAATCTGTCATTTGTCCTAAGTTTCTCTGGCAAGTGTTAGGGAGTAATGGCTTTTCCTTGGAGGAATTCTGTCCTCCTGGAAAAGCAGGAGGTAACAGTAAAAAAAAGTTAAAGCAGGCTAACAATTTTTACAGCAGGTTACAAGGCTCTCTTTTTATTGCTCTTACTGTCTAACGAACTCTGTGACAATTTCTATGTTCCAATATTGTTTTATTACCAATTAGTTCTGTTATGTAAAATACCCAAAGACACATTGTATGAATGATAATATAACCTCACAAATGCATGGTCGTGGGGAGACTTTAACTATTGCATCCTAATTCTCTGTATGATGAAAGGAATCAAAACGGTTTCTGTAGCTGATGAGTACTTCAGGTCATTTTGTCAATACCCTGATTATCAGAGGAAAAGTGGGAAAAA